>NW_026892562.1:2192500-2400000 GCF_033815535.1 Pezoporus flaviventris
TTTAAAATGTCATAGCTTTCACCTGAGACAGTCCATATTTCAGAATCAGCCTCCTCTGTAATTGTCATAGGATATTTATTAAGCAACTTATCCATTCCGAGGGTTGAATTGAGCCTGGTGAAAACCTTCTTTCTGTGTAATTGCTGTCAACATTAATTAAGCCTCATGGCAAAGACAGAGCAGGGCAGGGAAATCAGCCTTACTGGTGACAGTCTGAGTTAAGTAAAAAGAGGTATTATCCAGCCTTATACTGTATTTGTCATTTAGGACTAGGGTTTAATTTAAATGCTTCTGAACAATTTTGGATGATCTCTAAACCCAAGGGTATCATAGCTGCTGGAAGTTGAAATCTGGTAAACAATTGCATCTTTTTTATTATGTCATGTCTCTTTAATTGCAACCTCATATTTTCCAGTCCAGGTTCTACCTCTTCCTTCTGAGGAATTGTGATATTCTGCTTTCAGAGAAGCTAAAAGTGGGTGTGCTCTTTGCTGGGTAAAACCTCTCTGGATGGATAGTGCCAAAGGGTTGTGGTGAATAGAGTTAAATCCAGTTGGTGGCTGGAACACCACAAGTGATGTCCCCCAGGGCTCAGTACTGGGATCCCAGTTCTATTCAGTATCTTTATCAGTGCCCTGGATGGGGGTAATTGAGGGCACCCTCAGTAAGTTTGTGAATGACAACAGGTTGGGTTGGGAGTGTGGTTCTGCTGGAGCGTCAGAGGCTCTGCAGAGGGATCTGAACAGGCTGGATCAATGGGCTGTGGCCAGTGGGATGAGGTTTAATAAGGCAAAGTACTGGGTTCTGCATTTGGATCACAACAACCCCATGTAATGCTTCAAGTCTGGGGCAGAGTGGCTGGAAAGCTGCTCATGGAAAAGGACCTGGTGGTGCTGGTTGAAGCTGAACATGAGTCAGCTTGTGCCCAGGCAGCCAAGAAGCCAACAGCATCCTGGCCTGTATCAGCAGTAGTGTAGCCAGCAGGGCCAGGGCAGTGATTATCCTGCTGTACTGCGCACTGAGGAGGCTGCACCTGGAATTCTGTATTCAGCTGTGGTTGAGCCAGCATCCCTGGAGGTATTTAAATGAGATGTAGATATGGCACTGAGGGACATGGTTCAGTGGTGGACTTGGCAGTGCTGCGTTAGCATTTAGACTCTATGATCTTAAAGGTCTTTTTCCATCCTAATTGATTCTATGATTCCGCAATTCTAACATTAATAAGGATTGCTCATCACAGTATATCTTGTCATGCCCCAGAGGCACACATTGGGTTTTGCACTATGTTCTTGATGAGAGTGAAGATCACTTTTGAATCTAGGGGAATGACACTGGCTTTCATACATTTAATCTCAGTCTGTATTGACCTTGATATCTCTTGATACATAGTTTTTATTCTAACTGAATCCAGAAACCACAAGTTATTACCATATTTACCGTAAACACTCTGCCTCCCTTAGCTGTGGTTGAAAGGGTTAGTTTGACAAATGGACTTACTAAGAGAGTTGATTTGTCTGCAGCACACAAGGAACAAACTGGCAGCAGTAGCAAGGAGAATGTTTCTCCTGTTACAGCCCATGCTGTGCCTGTTTGAAAAACTAATATGGGCTTCTGTCACTGTATCTGTCAATCTCACCTTTCCCACCAGTTCACAAGTCAAAATGAAGGAAGTATATGAAGCAGGTAAAAAGAAAGCATTTTGGAAATCAGTGGGGATGGGAGAAGAAAGCACTTGAAATAATTGAGAAGAATAATGAAATAATGAGAATTCCAATGTATTGATGTGCCTGGCAGGTTTTTACTCACTAGGCGGTCATCACATATAGAAGCTATTAAAGTATTCTTGGTATCACTTTGGTTTTTCTTTCCCATGTTGCCCACGTTTCAGTGCCTGTATGTCTCTCCTTAAAAATTTAGCACAGTTTCATGTCTCCTCTGCCATTCTCACTAATCATCACCTGGGATTACTAATGACACCAGGTCTCCCTGTGATTTTGCCTTTGTGGTCATCTACTTTTAATTTGGTCTGCAGCAAATGCAGAAGTGCCAGAGGGCAATTACAGAGCAGAATGATGCTTGGCAATAGATTTAGAGGTGCATTCTTTTTTTGGTGATGTACCATTTCCTTGTAACAGCATTACTAGATAAGACTGCTACTAACCTTTGTATGTATAGTGTCTTCTAAACCCCCAGAAGATAATGTCAGGAAACCATATGGTGTGAATAGTTCATATTCTTTCTGATATCAGCCACTTCTAGTACATAATATGACTTGTTTAGCAGCTTAAATAGCACAGCAGTGTTGCATCATACTTTCAGACAAGGGGAGAAACTTGTGTAAAATTCAAACTGTAGAGAACTTACTGTAGTTTTACTCCTGCTTTTTTCTTTTTTCTTTCTCATAGCCCTACATTAGTAAATATACATGTAGTAAAATACATGTAGGAAAGAAAAGGGCACGTGATCTTTACCAAGCAGGAGTGTCTGGGTAGGTCAGTGATTCTTTATCTCACTCTAAACTTGCATCCCAGGCAGAATATCGTCAACCACATAAAGATCAATTTAGTACTCAAAGGAGTAATCAAATGCTACCCTAAATGACAGATCCTTCTTAGCTCATGACTCCAACAGATTTGCTTAGAAGCAAAGGTTGTTCTTCATTTGCTTTGTAACAGTTGGCTTTCCTTTTTGCTCCACAAGTGTAAGTCCACAGTTTATCCCCTCATGTGAATGCACACACAGTCTTCCTCTTCCTTGTCTTTAGTGTGACAAGGGATACACTTAGATAGT
This sequence comes from Pezoporus flaviventris, assembly GCF_033815535.1. NCBI lineage: Eukaryota > Metazoa > Chordata > Aves > Psittaciformes > Psittacidae > Pezoporus > Pezoporus flaviventris. The sequence goes on from NW_026892562.1 coordinate 2,195,291, forward strand.
TTCTGCTCATTGTGATATATGTATGATATTTTCTAAGGCCAAGCCTTAGAAAACACCATGTCTACAGCCAGTCAGTGAAACTCTTGCAGTCCCTTCCTTTCTTTTACAGAAAATTCTCTTTGATCTATCCTTTCATTCCCCTGTTATTTGTTACCATTCCTGTCAAGGGAATGGCTCTCAGAAATGGCTGTCATATGTCAAGGCATAATGACAATTAAATCTGAAAAGCAGTACTCAAGCTGTGGAGGGAATGCAGAAGCAGGAATAACAAGATTGCAGGTTGTAGTTGAGGTACAATAAGATGACTTTTGCAATATGTTTACAGAGGGTTCTCATGGATCACAGGTGTGCTTGAGAGAAAAATATGCCTTTACTCATTGTCTAAACATGCCTGCCTGAAGCTGTAACTCTGAGTCCATTCAGATAAAATAAAGTAGTAATGGACTTTATCTCTTGGAAAGTAAGTCAATAACATCACTTGGTACTTGTGTTAAATTTTTATCAGTCTCTTGTAAAAACTGTTGCAGATGAGAAGAAATAATTATCTGCTTTCAAAGCATGGTCTGTAATGCTCAGCATTTTTTATTATTGCAAAAGCTCTTACTGAGAAACCAAAGTCTCTGCCATATAGCAACAAAACATAATTCTGCAGCTAGTATGTCCTGAAGTAAGATGATGCTTTCAGTAAGAGGACATTAAAATGCATCAGGTGATGGTAGCAGATTCTGTATGTATATGTTCTTGGGCATCCAGTAAACCTCAAAGGCACTGAGATGTTAACAAATAACTTTGTGTACTTGTCACATGGTATTGATCTTCTCCTTACTGGAAATAATGCAAACTTTTTTTTTAATGCCTATTAATGCCATCAATGTTATCAGTGTTGTTCCCAGGCTGAAAGTCACAACCACAGCACTGCACCAGCTACTAAGGAGAAAAATGACTGCTACTGCTGGACCCAGGACAGCTACTGAGAACGCTTAATGCAGGACATTACAACTGTGACTTCTTGCGTATATAGGATGACTCTCTCACTTCTGTATTAAAGGCGCCAAAGTGGCAACCTGAAAGACTGAGCAATAAACACTGCCTTGATGAGCAGCACAGAAGAGGCAGGATTACTGAAGGCTTCATTTGAACTGCATTATCATTTGTCTTAACTTTCAGCTTCCAGGGATCTGCTTTAACCAGTAGTGATGAATATTCATAAAGATGCTGAATTTGGTAGAAGCTTAGATGAGAAAACTTGATGGAATAGTTTGTTTCATGTAAATTACTGAAAAGATGCCTTGCATATCTCTTCAAAAGATCTCTCTACTTGTATGGATTTGAATATATTAGCAGGGGCAAAGTTATGTTACCTAGAAGGACATCACAAAACACAGAAATCCACATTACTGTGCCAGCTCCTGGCTAAAAATTACCAATACATTCTTGCAATATATAACACATTTACTAATTTTTTGAGTATTCGAGGCAGGACACTGATTTAGCTGCAGAATTCTCAGTGCATTCAGATACACAAATCTTTAAAAGAACTTTGTCAAGAAATGTAATCACCAAAATTCTGACTAATGTTAAAAAATAAATGAAGATGTGGGACATTGCTCACAAAAGTCATTAAAAATTGAAATGCTTCCCATTTTACTTGAGCCAGGAATAAAGTTAAAGTTGGAACATTTCTGATGTGTTTAAACTTCCTGCTTCACTTGGAATCAAATTTTAGTAGTTTCACAAACTTGTCCAAAAGTAAAACAGAGTTTATGCAGTGTGTTTGGCCAGTTTCATAAAACATCTACTTTACTCATCCTGGCATAATATAAGCAACAAACTACAACTCAGCTTTTTTAAACTATTTGTTTCAAGCAATATTTTTATCAACACAGTTTCTCATATATCTGATCTTATATTTTATCTGATTGATAAAATCAACATCTTTCAAATCAAGAAAATTCAAACTGCAGCTTCTGCTCTACTGTTCTGGTTTAAGCCCAGCCATAAATCAGAACCACGCAGCCACTTGCTCACTCCTCGCCCTTCTCAGCCACTGCTCCCAGAAGGATGGCGAGGAGAATCAAAAGGATGTAAATCACACAGGTTGAGATAAGAACAGTCCAGGAACTAAGGTATAATACAAAACTACTGCTACTACCACCAGTAATAGTAATGATAAGGGAAATAACAAGAGGAGTGATTGTAAAACTAAAAGGGGAAGGGGAAAAGGAAAAGAAAACAAGTGATGCACAATGCACTTGCTCAGCACCCGCTGACTGATACCCAGCCCAGCCCTAGCAGTGATCTGCACCTTCTGGGTAACTCCCTGCAGTTACTGGGCATGACCTGCTGTGGTATGGAATACTCCTTTGGTTTGTTTGGGTTAGGTGTCCTGTCTCTACTGCCTCCTGGCTTCCTGGGCCCCTTCTCACTGGCAGATCATGAGACTGAAAAGTCCTTGATCAGAGTAAGCATTATTTAGCAACAATTAAAATCATGGGTGTTATCAGTGTTGTTCTTAGACTAAGGTCGAAAACACAGCACTGCACCAGCTACTAAGAAGGAGAAAAATAACTGTTACAGCTGAACCCAGGACATCTACCTAAAATTATTGCTTTGCACATTTGCCAGGTTTTCCAGTCAAATCGATGCACAACTTGAATGTTCCAGCTGAGATCCGAAAGAACAACTGAATGTAACACAGAAGAGAGAATTTATGCTTTTCCTGCAGCTAGGGTTTTGGGAAGATACAATGCAGATTTTATAAGTAAAAGCCCAAAAGACTCATTTGAGATACTCCAAAAGTCTATGGAAGATCAGCTTTCTATGTTGTTGTAGGCACTGGAAAAGGGTTGATGATACAAATTAGAGACACTATGACTTTAACACACAGATTATTGGTTTGATCAAACTGAAGAGATTTTGTGTATTTAGAAAGAAATATGATGTAGAACACTTCTTTCCCCCATTCACTTACTGTGTTTTACTTGCTTGGGACTCAGCATTTATATTTTACTCAGAGTTTACTCATGTCTGGAGTAAACCCAAAGTAAAAGTCTCCTTTCTCATACCACCTTTGTCAGATTTTGTTCTACCTCCATATCGAATAATGATATATCAGTTCAATCTAACATTTTAAATGCATTTCCTGAAAGATACCACTATGGTATCTTTTATGTGCAGAGAAAAATAAATGCACATGAGCAGGAAACCTTATTTTCTGCTAAGGTACAATGAAGATGCTTATTGAATGGAGAAAACTCCTCAAAATTTGATACTTTGTGTGCAAATATCTGTTGAGATAAGCAACATTCACTACTCTCATCCAATCAAGTCATCTTGTTATAGAAGGTTGTGATGTTGGTTAAGCATGATTTCCCCTTCATATATCCATGTTGACTACTTAAAAACTAAATTGACTGGATTCACTTCTTGATCCAGCTGGCCTACTGACCACATTCTCAATGGCAACTGCCAGGAGAAACAGTATTTTGATGACTGATGAACAAATACTGAGGTGGAGAACTTCTTTTAAAAGGCATTTATCTTTTTATTTGTTCATTTTTCCTGATTTATAAAGCCTATAGCAGATACCCACTACAATGGCACCAATGTTAGTCTGTCTGCTAATTTTGACTTGTAAAATCTCAATGAAGGAGAGGGACTCTTCATCAGGGACGGTAGCAATAGGACAGGGGGTGATGGGTTTACACGTAAACAGGGGAAGGTCAGGTTAGGTCTCGGGAAGAAATTTCTCCCTGTGAGGATGGTGAGGCCCTGGCACAGGTTGCCCAGAAAAGCTGTGGCTGCCCCTTCCCTGGCATTGTTCAAGGCCAGGTTGGACAGGGCTTGGAGCAACCTGTTCTTATGGAAGGTGTCACTGCCCTTGGCATGGGGTTGGAACTGGATGAGCTTTAAGGCCCCTTCCAAACCAAACCATTCCATGATTCTAAGTACTAACACACTGAGCTATCCAGCTTCATGAAAAAGCCAGTTTTGTCATGGTTTAAACCCAGTCAGGCAATTTGTTCGCTCACTTCCCCCCCTTTCTTGCCCTCCCCCTGCTCCCGGAGGGACAGAGGAGAATCGAAAAGAATGCAACTCCCACAGGTTGAGATAAGAACAGTTTAGTAACTAAGGTATAACACAAATCACTACTGCTACCACCAATGATAATAATGATAAAGGATATAACAAGGGAAGAGAATACAACACCTCAGCACCAGCCGACCGATAACTCGCTCCCCTCAGCCCGACCAAGCACCGACCGATACCTCCTCCAACCCTGCAGTCTCCCAGCCCTTCCGGCTAACTCCCAGTTACATCCTCGGCATGACGTGCTGTGGTATGGAATACCTCTTTGGTCAGTTTGGGTCAGGTGTCCTGTCTCTGCTTCCTCCTGGCTTCCCCTCCCCCCTGGCAGAGCATGAGGCTCACAAAGTCCTTGGCCAAACCAAAACATCGCTATCAGCTCTGTTCCCAGGCTGAAAGTCAAAACACAGCACTGCACCAGCTACCAAGAAGGAGAAAAATGACTGCTACTGCTGAACCCAGGACAATTCCTTATTTGGATTTTCTGTAATTTTGTTCATGAATGTGACAGCTGACGAAACATTAGTATCACACACTCACAGACAGGCTTGCCAATGTTGAAAGGATCAATGGCCTGAGGATGCAGACTGGGTTGAGGTGGTTAAACATTTTAGTACCACTGATATTCTTCTGAAAACCCAAATTATTTGGTCAAAAGTACAGAGAGATACAGCAAAGAAACGGGATCATTATCCAGTGACTGGATGGGGTATGAAACATAGGGAGGAAAACCCCCTCTATCTAGCAAGTCAAATTTGTGCCAGCAGAGCAACATAACACTTTTGTTAAAACCTTACAGATACCACTGTTGGCTGTTGTTTTTTTTTTCTTTAAAATATTTTGACTAGGTATCATTGACTTCATTTAGCTGACTAGCTACTCTTTTTCTTACAAATGGGCTTCAAGTTATATCCTAATGCCACATTAAATAGAGCATATTTTCACCATTTCCTCATCCAAGTCCAGTACTGTCCATAACAATATTCAAAAATTATAATATAAATGTATTTATTTTGAAAAATAAAATAGATTTTTTTCTTTTCTTTTCTTTTGAACTAGATAATTACTCTGGACATTAGAAAGAAACCTAGGATAGTTATTTGATTACTTTTTTGTAGAGTCTGTCCTAAAGACTGTGGCAAGACTTCTGAGAGGAACAAGGTATTTGTCAACACTTCTGTTGGTCTCTGCAGCAGCTTATTGCTGCTGCTCATCTTGGGATGATTTTAACATTATTACCTTCCAAACATTCCTGAGTTCAAAAGTAAAGGTGATTTTCTAAATACACAGAGTTTATCGTTCCATCCTTGTTTTTTTTCACAGCAGCCTACTGAGAATGACAAGCCATTGACAGAGAAGATTCTCAAAGCAGAAACTGCTCCCTTCAGGCATGCTGTTAAATCTTTCTCGTGGCTGAATCTAGACACTAGTTTTTAGATCTTTTTCCTGAGCAGTGTGGATAAAACAGGTATTGAGTCAAAGGGAACGGCAGTGCAAAGGCTGTTGCTAGCTGTGCACTATAACAGAGACAGGTATTTACTTGTGCGTAATGTGTAATGTGCTGCTTTAATAGTCATTCTCTGTCCTCTCTGAGGCTACAGCAGAAAAGGCATGGGATGGAGGGCATAAATTCATGGTCTGGGCATAGTCTATTTAAGTGTAAGCAGTGGTAATAAATGGGAGGCAGATGAGGGATGATTTAGCCTAAACTAAAAGGGATCTAGAACCAGTTTATAGCACCAAATTCTAATTTGGGAAAACTTAAGTTAAAAGCAGGAGGTGGCTGGTCTCTTCTCCCACGGATCAAGTGACAGGGCAAGAGAAAACAGCCTCAAGCTGTTCCAGGGGATGGTTAGACTGGAGCTTAGGAACAATTCCTTCTCCAGAGGTTGGTCAGGCACTGGAACAGGCTGCCCGGGGCAGTGGTGGAATCATCATCCCTGGAAGTGTTCACAGACCGTGTAGATGAGGCCCTTAGTGCCATGATTTAGTAGTGGCCTTCGCAGTGCTGGGGACTTGATGATCTTAAAGGTCTTTTCTAACCTGGTTGACTCGATGATTTTATGAAATTTTCTGGTTTTGTGGTGGGTTAACCTTGGCTGGATACAGCACTCACCAGGCCACTCAGACGGTGTAGATGAGGCCCTTAGTGCCATGGTAAACCTTTTCTCCTGTGGGCTTCTCTCCAAGGGCTGTAGTTTGTGCCAGAAGTCTGCTCTGGCATGGGCTTTCCCCAGGATGCAGCTTCATTCAGAGCATGTCCACCTGCTGCAGTGTGGATAACTGCTCCACTGTGGACTTCCAGGAGCTGCAGGGGGCCAGCCAGTGTCACCATGGTCTTCTCCACAGACTGCAGAGCAATCTGTCCTCTGGCACCTGTGGCACCTCTTCCTCCTCCTGCACTGACCTTGGTAGCCACTGGGCTTTTTCTCTCACTGTTCTCACTCCACTCTCTCATAATTGCTATGCAGCATTTTTTACCCTTTCTTAAATGATATCACAGAGGTGCCACCAGCTTCTCCGACAGGCTCACTTTTGAGGACCAAAGTGTGTGAACTGGCTCTGTTGACACAGGAGCAACACAGAAGCCACCCCTGCAGCCCTCCTGCACCCCCCCTGCACCCTTGCTACAAAAACCTTGTCACATAAACAAAATACAGTTTTGAAAAAAATCTTATACGTCAGCTCTTCCTGGATTGAAGTTAAAAGATATTTATAGAAGTGGGGAGTGGGATATGCCCATATGATAACTAAGAAGCAGCAAGCTGCTTTTACAACAATGGCACAGGGACTAAACCAGAATCTGACTTCTTTTCCTGGGACTGTGGATATACTTAAACCTCTTCGCTTAAAATACTTCTCAAATTTTATTGCTATCTCTGTCCTCTTTAGAGGAACTAGTTCAAGTAAAAAATTACAGAAATCAGGTGCTATAGCCATAAATTCTACACATGTAAAATTTTTCCACTTCAAATATGAAAAACACAAGCATTAAAAGCAGGCCTTCAAATTAATCTCACTGCTTAGGTTTCTTTTTTTTTGTTTTTCACAAGTGTAGAATTGACCTTGTTTGGATCTTTTTCCTTTTGTTTGCTTCAGAATTATTAAAAAAAAAATCAAATGCTACTGAATTCTTCATCTCTTCTGCCTGAATGAGATAATCACTGTGTGCCACTACAAGGTGTAAGGAAGCAGATGCAGCAGTTTCCCTACCATGCTTGTATAGCTCTGAAATAGCAGGCAACAAATGATGTTGACAGGATAGGTCAAGTCTATGAAACTTGTAAAACTTGGCCTCAAGCACTGTAACCAAATATAGAAAGAGCTCACATCTTTGACAGTTATTTGTAAAGATTCTTACAAATTTCTGTAATGTGAATCTTGTTACCTTTAAAAGCAGATAAAAAGCGCAGACAGATGCATACACACAAAAAGCTTCTTCCTTGCCTTCTAAAACTGACACCATGTTCCACAAAAGATCAACTAGACATTCTTCTGCTTCACTACAAACTATCTTGCCATCTTTAAATTATGTCTCTATGTGAAGCAATTCAGAGACTGTGAGAACTGTGTGGTCAATTAAGAAATGTAAGGGAACAGAGAGGTGTTCTCTGATTCACATGCACTGCTTGGAGAATAGAAGTCAGCTGGCACAGACACTTATCAAGGGATTTTCTCTTGTTCTATTGTATAAAGTGTACCATCATATTTTCTAGAAAGTGACTTGTGTTAAAGGTTTACAAGTCCCCAGGGTCTCTGCTAACATGTCAACACTTTCCTGCTATTTTTCTCTTACTGAAGGATAGGAAGCAATCGCTATGTTGTGGCTATGGTAGTTCTGTGATACCTGTTTTGCACTTGTGGTCACTACAGAAGAAAAAAGTTCTATTGCTTTCTGTCAGAACTGAACTAAGTATTTAACACTTTAATGCCTACAGCGGTAGCATTTCCATGACCTGTCAGTCCCCACTTGGTGCTTTGTTATCTGCATCTATAGGCATCCCAGTGTAGCTCAAAGCAACAAAACCAATTCAAATTTAGAGATAATTTGAGTGATTTATGCAAGATAGGCCCCAAAGAGTTTTAGATGACAATGAAGGAAATACTTGAGAAGAATTGTAACTTGGAAATTTATTTTGAAGTTCCTCCTCTGTTAAGCATTTCAGAGAATAAAAGAGACATGGCTCTTGCCCCAAGAAGCACTGTATGTTTTACAGTCTTAACAAGAAATGAGGAAAGGATAGAATCAGCACATTTCAATCATATTTCGTCTTCAACCCCGCTGTTAACTTGGTTAATAAGTTTTCTTTGAAGAAAAGCATTATAGCAGTTACTTTTCTATACTTACTGAAGCAACAAACTCACGAGTATTTTAGGAACCTATATATGACAATAGCCTCAAAGCATGGAGGCTGATAACGAGCTGACATGGAACAGTTCTGCTTTTGCATCATACAAGTGGAAGTATTGCAATGAAACTGCAAAAATATGGATGCATATGAGAAAAATAGGATATAGAAGATGCAAGTCTGACCAAAAGAAGACACTAAAATGATAGTTAAACCAGCTGAGGTTTAATTTTAATTTATTAATTCATTAAATTTATTAATATAATTTAATAATTTTAATTAATATAAATCATTGTTTTCATTGATATGATTAATTCATTTATTAATTAATAAATTAATCTGAATTTATTAAGGATTTTATGGTGAAGCCAAAAACCCTATCTGATACTATTCTAGTTTGAGTGTCCTGTGGAAAAGAAAATTCTGAAGTCAGTATGCACACTGACTTTTCAAGATGATGCTTCTTGGTTAATTTTAAATACAGGAACTAACCTGTTAACTCATACAATTGAATTGTATTGTTCTGATTTTTCTCTTCCTTATTTTGTAATCCCTTCATCTAATTTCAAGCATTTGTAATATACCAGTTTGTGCTGGAGAAGAGTAGAAGGGAAAACAGCTATCAGCGTCACAATACTTGTGAGCTCTGAGAATGTGAGTTGTAAATTTTCCTGTTGATCTCTGGATTGTTGCTTACATTCACTGTCTCTGAAGAAAATGTATTGAAAGTTCATTTCAGAGACAGCAGGATTGGGTTTTGTATGCCACCACTGCTGCCAAAGTACACTGCAATCCTTCAACTCACTTCATATTGAGTTGCTTGTAGAATCAATGTGGTCTGGCAGATATGACTCAGCTGACTTCATGGCTATGTAATGTTAAATACCCATTTTTCAGCAGAATGAAGTAAAATACCAAGCTTTTCTTTCAAACATAAGCTTTTGTATTTTCAGTAGAAACTAATTTGGCAATTAATTTCAGCCATTGGGCTAATTAAAGGGTTTTGCCAGCTGTTTAGCTATGATCATTACTCATGAGCATTCAGTATCTGACATGTTGCAGCAAGTAAGTTGAACAGTTTCTGAGATGATTTTGCAGGGCAGCTCTATATCTTTATTGAAACGTACCCAACTAGATTACAGAAAAAAAAAGCCCTTGATTATGTATGTTACCTTTGATATAAAAAGATCCTATAACTTGAAGTCTCTTGCCATTTGGGGGTTGGAACTAGATGATTTAACGTTCCTTCCAACCCAAACCATTCTGTGATTTGTTCAGATCAAAGGTTAGCTGTACAGCTGTGTTAAATTGCATCCAGTAATCCCCTGTCACTGGTGGCTCACTTAAGTAAATGAAGACATGAAGTAACAGAAGACTCAAGCTTGGACAGGTAAGTTTTTTCTTAAGCTGCATTAGCTCATCTTCATTTGTCAGTCCAAGCTCTGGCCACCCTTGTCTCTACTGTCAGTCTAGGCTGACATGTTTGTCTGACCTCAGCAGATTGCCTGCTCTCTGACTGTCAAAGTATTCCTAATATTGAGCCTTTCCTCCACTTCCATTTCTCATATGCTTGTCATCCTTAGCAGTGATGTTTCCCCAAAGTTTTTCTTAAGTTTCTTCTGCTTGTACTTTGCATAGCAGAAGTACTGTGCATTCCTTAGCGAATGCTCATAGTGAAGTACAGTAAATGTCAGTTATGAAGTAGCATTTAATAAGCCTTAGGCAGGAGTAGATATCATGGGAAGTTCTTGATCTTTCCATTTTAGAGAAGAGTACAGAACTTGGATTCAAATCCTATTTAATGGAAGACAAATCAAAAAGTTATGAGTATTTTCCATGGCTTTCAGCACAAAGTGTCAGTCAGCATCTTGACCTAAAATCCATTTCCAGTTTCTGTTTCATTGTTGAGTTTTGGGTTTTTGTTGGGTTTTTGGGTTTGGTGTTTGTTTTTTTTTGTGGAGTGAGTTTGTTTTTTAACTTCCGTACAAGGACATGTACATGGTTCAGGCTGGATTGAAATATTCATTATTTTTATGTCCTCTTTCCCCTTCTCATTCAGAAATAGTGTTTCAAGTACACTCAGCTTTCACTCAGTGTTCAAGCCAAGTCCTTCTATCTGAGTTTTCATATTCTTGAGTATGTTTGCATAAGGCCATAGGCAGAAGCGTGTGTCTATTCTAAAGGAGTAATTCCTAAATTTACCAGTCTCGGAAAATTTTAAGACCCTTCATTACCTAATGGATAATCAGAATCCTAAACGGTACAACCCAATTAAAGGACTAGTCTAATTCTGGAGAATCTCTTAAAACCACAAGAATTGCATTAGTGCATGTTTACATCACCCACTATCTACTTCCAAAGTAGAAGATAACTTCCAAAGACCACAATTTTATATAATTCCTTGCAGAATTGCAGTGTGTGCTGCACATCTCACAGTTAAGTGATGATGTAGATGAAATAAACCAATTACTTGCTGTAAACACTCATCATTTATAGAAACAAGACTCAGAATCTTCTTTCTGTCCACACTATTTGGAGCAACTTTTGTCCAAATACTCCAATCATGCAGTTGCATGTTGCAGCAACCAATTGTAAGTACAAGTTATATTAAGGAAATTAGAGACTCCGGTTCTGAAATTGGCAGAGCATTAGTTACAAATACATTGACAGGAATTTCTCTTCCATTTAGTTAAAGTGGGAAAGGTATCTTGTGACTTTCATTTCTAAGAGAAATGTCCATGATATCTCTAATCATAATAGACATAATTATCTATCTAGCATTTGCTTCATGCCATGACAATCAGATCGTGTCTTATTTTGATAAGGTACTAACATAAGCTAATTCTAAGAATTCTACAAGTTAATTTAGACCACAGCAATTAAAAATAATCCCTTTATGCAAATAGTTTGTGGTATTTGCCTTTTGTGTCCACTGAAGATTCTTGAAGTTCATAGCTGTAAAATCATTTGTGAAAAGGTGCTATACAAAATAAGTGCTACTCTAATATTAGGAGATACTGAGCCTGAATCAGAACTGAAGTGGCTCAGATAAAAGGCGTGTTATTTTCTATCCTTGATATTATTTAGCAATGCAAGCTTGTTCTGTCATATGGGAATGCCTTCATTCCCTCCTCATTGTATATAGCACCAGAGGTATGCCAGATGCTTTACAGACAGCAGGAAAACCCAGCTATTTTAAGGAGTTAGTGTGTGTGTATATATATAGATCTGTATGAAAAAAATACAGAATTATGCAGAGTGTTATTTGAAATCAGAAGCTGTTTCTTAGGAAAGATAGGAAATTATTCTATATACAATGATTTCTATCTATGCCATGTCTACTAATTTTTGCCAAGCAAAGTTTAATGTCAAAACAAAGCAGAATGTGAAAGCCTCATCATGTAGCTGTAATTAGATAACATTGATGTAGCAAATGTGGAGAGTTGCTCAAGTTGACTTTTAGAACAGATTTAAAGGAAGGTGAGGGTACTTTCTAAACACTGTTGAGGATCTAGTTCCCAGTTCATTATCACACAGTTCTATTTTTCTTGTGTACATTCTTAGTCCACATTTTTCTACTATCTTGTTCACCTTATCTCATTTTCCTACTCAGTTATCTTTTAGTAGTATTTGTGGTGTAATTACAGCCTCTAAATGTTGACTTTCTCTGAAAGAAGCATAGTTTAATTTCTTATATGCCATAGTAAGACCATAGTTTTCAGTCTTTACTTTTAAAATAGAAGAATGCTTTAAGTGGAAACCTCTGGAGGGTTTTCCTGTATTTGCTAATCTGTAATGATTTCATAAATGATGCCATCATGTGTTGCTTAATGAATTTGAAGTGACACCAGATCCTGGGAAGAACTGCAGGTAAATTGGGAAAGGGAGTAGAGTGTGAATGATTTGAAAAATTTAGGTGCTGTGAGAAAGTTAATGAATATAGATGGCTACACCTGTATTCTTGTCAAGGAAACAGCAAGAAGAATGATCAAAGAAGTAGAAAAATAGATCTCATATAAAGTGCATGTCCTGAGATAGGCAAGAAAAAAAAAGAAAGAATGAAGATACTACTGTCAGGCATTCCTGCAGAGGAAAAAGAATAATCTGCTCTCTGTGACAAGTAATGAGCTTCAACTCTACCAAGTATTTCAAGGTAGATGATATTTTTTTTCAAACTCCAAGGAAAACAGTAAGTGCAGTAAATGGTCCGGAATGCTCCTGGAGTCTTCATCAGATGCTATCATCAGGAACAGGTTACAAAAGCACTTAAGAAGAAAGATATAAGCACACTGATTATTCCAGCAGTGGATGAATTATAAAGGACCTGTGAAGATTGTTTTCTGCTTTCAGTTTTATTATCAGACATTAACAGAAGCAATGCTTCCCTCTTTCCCCAATTCTTGTGCAGTCCTCCACATTTTGCTTGGTAAAAACAGTACAGTCCTGCAGATAGCGCTGGGAAAATAGAGGCAGGGTTCAAACAGTTTAATTGGAGAATTTGGGGCAGGTTTGGGGGATAAATCTTTGCAAATGAAGACCTAACTGTAGAATGATGTCAGCTAGCTATTAATACTGTGATATGAATCATATCCTCTCCTAAGAGTGTCATTCATCAGTGTTCACCCAGCAGAATGAAATACTGCAATGCATTGGCTTTGATAGCCAGACTTTATGGCCTACCTAGTGCCAAAATCTGTATTAGTTTTTCTTCTTAAGTTTAACATATTTACAAAATACTTTGAAAAGCTGAATAAGAAAAGCCTTCTGACTTCTTGGTAATTTGTTCCTCTAAGAAAAGAGACCAGGTCTAATGTTTATTATTTGCAATGATAGAGCTCTAACAAATGGGAAGAAGAAACAGTGTCAGCTCTATGGCTGTTACAAAGAGAAATGTAAATGGAAACTTTCTACTGCTACCACCCCTACAGGCAAATGCCAGTGACATAGATGTCAGGTCAGGCAGTCAGTGATGATATTGATCCCACTGTGTTCAAAGACAACGAAAAAGAAAGGTTTCACCTATTGAAACATGCTGAGTTAGATAAAGCACTGTAGAATTATGAATAGTACACCTCTAACCTTTCTTATCCTCTAATATTGTTTAATTCTAAACAGATCTGCTTGGATCTGTTTTAACAGATCTTTGGACAGGGGGTTTAATTATACCTAAAAATTAACGTTGTAGGACACTATGAGTATTATTGTAGGAATTCAGCAAAGACAATGAAAAGAGCAGTTAGCACAGTAGGGATCTTGATACTTTCTATTACCTATACAAAGTGGTGGCCTTGGCAGTGCTGGGGGAATGGTTGGACTTGATGATCTTAAAAGTCTTTTCCAGCCTGGTTGATTCTGTGATTCCATGATTTGGAAAGACGTGCATTTTAAGATGCACAGGCTGCTTAATTAAGAGTGAGATTATTTTCCAAGAATATAAGGTTTCAGTCGATGTTCAAACAGTCTGTTTAGCATTTCACATGGGACTATTTGACAGTTCAATGTAGAAAAAGTGGTTATAGACCTGAAGAACAGAGTGCAGTTAAGAGCTGATAGAAAAATCCAGAGAAGGTTACTCTGCTAAATATAGTGATCCTTTCTCAGTGAGAATTTTCACTTTACCCTGTGTCTGTCATTATATTTTACACTGAATTTCAACATATATTCGGATGCAATAAATAGCTGCAACACAGATGTGCTGCAATTTCCAGATGGATGAAGTGATTTTCTTGATAGAAAGAAAAAGCTTTACATTCACTAAGCAACCTTATGTTTCATCACCCTCCAGGGAGATTCCATCCAAGCACCCACTTGTTTGCTTGCTATAGTAAGGTATCATTTACAAATCTTGGGAAATAATAAAGGATTCCTTTTTCAAGAGTTTATTCTATTCCTGTTTGTCTATAGGCAATGATATTCACCAAGGACCTTTGCCTGACTGTGCAAAACAAAACTGGGTTGTTTCAGCAAATGTTGGTCAATCATTTCTTGCCAAGAATATTCATCCTTTCCTTTACAAAATTTATAGCATCATGAAAATGCTGAATAATGATATTCATGGAGTTTGAGCAGGAAAACAAAACATCTGTCAGTATGTTCCATTTGTATCAGAGAGTGGAAGATCTTCAGGTAAATTGTTGGGTTTTTTAGACTTATGCTAACAAAGTATGACAGTCTACTTCAACATTAACTACTTTTTGAAAGGGAACTGAAGGATTTGCACACTAAGGACCCTACATTTTCTGAGTAGCATCAGAAATAAAAATGATTTGTCAATAACCTTGATTCCAGAGTTACTCATACTACTATTTTAAAGATCATCTTAAAAGGTAAATAAAATAAATTTTTCAGATGTTTAATTTTATGTTTATGCATATATTTTTATATAATTTTATAATTATGTATAATTAATTATTTTTATAAATCTAATATGTCATATAAATTATATATATATTAATCTATTATGCATTATATAAATTATATAGGCACCCATCTGTCACAGAGGCACCCATCTGTCACAGAGGCACCCATCTGTCAGCCTGACCCAGTCTCAAGAGAGGTGTGTTGCCTACCAGGGGGTAAGATCAGGGATGTTGCAGAGAGGCTGCCTGCTCTAGTAAGTCTCACTGACTATTATTCACTTCTAGTGATCCATGTGGGTGCTAGTGATATAGAGAGAAGTAGCCTGGAGAACATTAAGAAGGACTACAGAGCTCTGGGAGACCTGGTTAGGGGCTCTGGAGGTCAGATAATCTTTTCATCAATTCTCCAGGATAAAGGGGAGGACCTTAAAAAGGGTAGGAGTATTGCCCAGATTAATAAATGGTTAGAGTAGCAGTGCCATAGTCAGGGGTTTGGGTATTTAGAACACAAGACCCAGTTTAGGAGGTCAGGTCTACTGGAGGCTGGTGGAGCTGGTCTGACAATGAAGGGAAAGTGGCTTTGGTAGGAGGCTTGCCAGGCTGGTCAAGAAAGCTTTAAACTTTCTTGTTGGGGGAGGGGCCACCATTCCAACCCAACACACCCAGTCGGTTGCCAGCACCTATAATGAGCGCTTGGAGCAATGTAGGTATATTCCAGCCTCTCCAGCCAATGTGCTGGCTTCATTTAGAGCTTGGCTCAGACACCTCTATACAAACACCTGTAGTATGGGGAACAAACAAGAGGAATTAGAGATGTGTGCACATCTATGGGGATATGATATCATTGTTATCATAGAAACATGGTGGGATGGCTCCTACGACTGGAGTGTTGGAATGGAAGGTTACAGGCTCTTTAGAAAAGACAGGCTCGGCAGGCGGGGATGGGGGGGAGTTGCTACTTATGTTAGGGATAGGCTGGAGAGTATGGAACTCTGTCTGGGGACAGGTGATCAGTTAACAGAGAGTTTGTGGGTCAGGGTTAAAGGGAGAGCAGCAATGGGAGACATTACTGTGGGGATCTGTTACAGACCGCCTGATCAACAGGAATCTGTGGATGAAGCACTCTATAGACAGATAGGAACAGCCTCACGCTCGCAGGCCCTTGTTCTCATGGGGAGCTTCAACCACCCTGATATCTGTTGGAGGGACAGTACGGCCTGGCACAAGCAATCCAGGAGGTTCCTCGATTGTGTGGAAAACAACTTCCTTCTGCAAGTAATAGAGGAGCCAAGGAGAGGTGCCGTGCTTGACCTCGTGCTCACCAACAGGGAAGGGCTGGTTGGAAATGTGATGTTCCAAGGCAGCCTTGGATACAGTGACCATGAGATGGTCGAGTTCGAGATCCTCAGGACAGTGAGAAGAGTGTGCAGCAAGATCACTGCCCTGGACGTCAAAAGAGCAGACTTTGGCCTCTTCAGGAACCTGCTTAGTAGGGTTCCATGGGATATAGCCCTAGAGGGCAGGGGGGGCCAAGACTCTTGGTTGATATTCAAGGATATTCACCTGCTACAAGCTCAGGAGTGTTGCATCCCAACCAGAAGGAAGTGCAGCAGGAGGGCCAGGAGACCTCCTTGGATGGTTAAGGAGCTGCTGAGGAAAATTCAAAGGAAAAAAGAGGCTTACAAAAGATGGAAGCGAGGACAGACAGCCTGGGAAGAATACAGGGATGTTGTCCGGGAAGCTAGGGACCAGGTTAGGAAAGCTAAGGCCCAGTCAGAATTAAACTTGGCTAGGGTTGTGAAAGGTAACAGAGAGGGATTCTATTGGTATATTGCAAATAAAAGACTAGGGACAATGCAGGCCCTCTCTGGAAGCTATCAGGAGAACTGGCCCCCATGAATTTGGAGAAAGCTGAGGTTCTGAATGACTTCTTTGCCTCTGTCTTCACTGGCAAATGCTCGGACCACACCACCCAAGCCTTGGAAGGCAGACAAAGGGACTGTGAGAATGAAGACCTTAGGCCCACTGTAGGAGAGGATCTGGTTCGAGACCATCTTAAGAACCTGAATGTACACAAGTCCGTGGGACCTGATGAAATCCATCTGCGGGTCCTGAAGGAGCTGGCAGAGGAAGTTGCTAAGCCACTGTCCATCATATTTGAGAAATCATGGCAGTCAGGTGAAGTTCCCAACAACTGGAAAAAGGGAAATATAACCCCCATTTTCAAGAAGGGGAAAATGGATGACACAGGGAACTACAGATCAGCCAGTTTCACCTCTGTGCCAGCCAAAATCTTGGAGCAGATTCTCCTGGATGGCATGCGAAGGCACATGAAAAACAACAAGGTGCTTGGTGACAGCCAGCATGGCTTCACTAAGGAGAAATCCTGCCTGACCAATTTGGTGGCCTTCTATGATGGGGCTACGGAACTGATGGACAGGGGTAGAGCAGTTGACGTCATCTACCTGGACTTGTGCAAAGCATTCAACACTGTCCCACACGACATCCTTGTCTCTAAATTGGAGAGACATCAATTTGATAGGTGGACCAATCGGTGGATAAAGAACTGGCTGGATGGCCGCACACAAAGAGTTATGGTCAATGGCTCAATGTCCAGCTGGAGACCAGTAACAAGTGGTGTCTCTCAGGGTTCAGTGTTGGGACCGGTCTTGCTCAACATCTTTGTTGGTGACACAGACAGTGGGATTGAGTGCACCCTCAGCAAGTTCACCGGTGACACCAAGCTGTGTGGTTCGATTGATATGCTGGAGGGAAGGAATGCCATCCAGAGGGACCTCGACAGGCTTGTGTGGTGGGCAAATGCCAACCTTATGAGTTTAACCATGCCAAGTGCAAGGTCCTACACCTGGGTCAGAGCAATCCCAGGCACAGCTACAGGTTGGGCAAAGAAGAGATTCAGAGCAGCCCTGCGGAGGTAGACTTGGGGGTGTTGGTTGATGAGAAACTTAACATAAGCCAGCTGCAGTGTGCTCTTGCAGCCCAGAAAGCCACCCTACCCTGGCCTCGATCAAAAGGATCATGACCAGCAGGTCAAAGGAGGTGATCCTGCCCCGCTACTCTGCTCTCGTGAGACCTCACCTGGAATATTGTGTGCAGTTCTGGTGTCCTCAACAAAGAAAGGACATGGAACTGTTGGAACAAGTCCAGAGGAGGGCCAAGAAGGTGGTCAGGGGGCTGGAGCACCTCCCATATGAAGACAGGCTGAGAAAGTTGGGGCTGTTCAACCTGGAGAAGAGAAGGTTGCATGGAGACCTCATAGCAGCCTTTCAGTGTCTGAAAGGGGCCTATAAGGGTGCTGGGGAGGGACTCTTCATACTTTCTTCTTCTAACAGGTAATAACCTCAAAGTGCTTATTAGATTTCCTAGAGATCTATGTCAGTTTGAGTTGAGTATGATTTATTTGTATATCATTGATATTTAATCTAAAGTTATTCTCTGCTCCTTTTTCTCCTTCCCTGCGACAAATGTTTCCTAACGAGGGTAATATTAAAAAGCAGAGATTTAAATCAAGATATAGATTCCAAAGCATTTATCCTGTTATGGTTTAAGCCCAGTCGTAAATCAGACCACCGAGTCTCTGTCTCAGTCCCCCCCTCCCCCACCTCCCCCCTCCCCCACCCCAACTCCCAGAAGGATGGGAAGGAGAATCAAAGGAATGTAACTCCCACGGGTTGATATATGAGGAGTCCAGTAACTAAGGTATAACACAAACCACTACAGCTACCACCAATAATAATAATGATAAGGGAAATAACAAGGGAAGAGAATACAACTGCTTACCACCCGCCGACCAATACCCAGCCCGACCCTGTCAGTGACCCAGCCCTTCTGGGTAACTGCCCTGTGGAGACAGTGTTCTCACAGGAGAATAGATAATTGGTACATAAACTCTGAATAATCCTGAAAGATACAGCAAGGCCTTGAGAGACCCAAAGAAGCTTAAGCAAGCAAGATAAGAAGAAGCTGGAATTCACTGAGGTAATGAGAACTGTGGACTGTTGGCAAGCTTGCAAGGTCAAGTTCCCACACCTGCGCTTAACCAATTATATGCTAGTTGCAAAGGGTCTTCAAGACATGTATCCAATCATAATATGCCAAATCACTGTAAGTGCATGTAAGAAATGGTATTTAAGGGGTTAAGGCTTTGTAATAAACGGCTTTTGTCTGATCATATTGATCTCTGACTGAGTCCATATATTTTCTGCGGCAAATGGCACCCGAACAGGGACCCCCCATATTTTTCATATTGAAACTGAAGGAATTAAAGCGCGCGGCACCAAAGAAAGTGGAAAACGCGGAGCTGCAGGGACGTCGGCTGGGCTCGACCCAGCAGGACCAGGATCGGGAGGTAGTCACCTCAGAACGGAGCCTGGTGAGCCCGGAAGACACTGCGCAGTGCAAATAAGGTAACAGCCGACGGGGTCTGGAAGAGGATTAGGATGGGGAATCAATTAAGTCAAGAAAAAATGGTCATCCTTAAATTCTTCCAGCATATCCTCTCAGTGAGAAGGATAGAATATGACGATAATCTGTTAAAAAGATTGTTGCTCTGCAGTAAAGAAAAAGAGCTGATCAAGGGGGTTAATGAAGCTTTTGATCTCGGGACTTGGAAAAAAATTGGGGCACGCCTGTGGGATCAAGTTACTTGTGGGTTTAAAGAGGTGAAGTCTCTTGCTGCCCCCTGGTTACTACTAAAAGGGACTCTAGCCGCAATGAAGGCTGAGAAACAGGCAGTAAAATCCGCTTTTACAGCTCTCTCTGACTCGCATTCACAACAGCAGGGCTCGGCACCTACATTAGATTCAGCACCCAGTGCTACAGCCATGGTAGTGTCGTCTGCTTCGGGCATAAAACATTCTGGCCAAAAAACAGCGCGCAGTACAGTATGAAAGTTTGAGGACCCTGCGCCTTTCCCCTATCCTGTGTCGACAACACCTTTACCAGCGGTAGCTCCAGCTGATACTCAGGAGCCAGTAGAGGCTACTGAGCAACCGAAACAAACTGGTGTTAACCCTTTTCGTGCTGCTACTGCCCTTGATCTTAGTCCCCAAGAATGTTTGCCGGGGTGGGAGTCTCCTGAGGAGGAGAGTGTAACTCCAAATAAATACCCACCCCTGCCACATACACCACCCCTTGCATCGCTCCCACCAGAGCCGCAAAATGAGTGGAACTGGGGACAATGGACAAAATCCTTAGATAAGCAATTGCAGGACTTGCGGGACCATCTGGACAAATTGGGGGAGGAGAGGGAGCAAGCCCCAGAAAAACCGGATAAGATCAGTCCGTGTGATGTGCCATTACCACCGACTCCTACATCTAATATAGTTAATCCGAGTGCCATGAGATGGCGAGGCTGCATTCAGGATGCAATCATAGGCAGTACTATTTTACTGATAGATGTTCCTGCTGCATTCCCTGTTATTATAAATTCTCAGGGACAGTCTGTCTGGACTCCTATGGACTGGAAAGCTATGAAAGAAATTAAGGGAGCAATTACTCAGTATGGGTTGTCTTCCTCACATACACAGCAAATGTTATCTGCTTTCTTTTCTAGTAATGTTCTAACTCCAAATGATTGTCTCAGAGTGGCTGCAATTTTATTAACTCCTTCACAGCTCCTACGTTTCAAAAGTGGGTTTGAGGAGCTTGCTGCAAGGGCTGCAGATGAGAATTCAGAGTGTAATCCTCATCACCCTTTGCAAGGTGTTTTATCTGAAATGTTACTGGGAAAGGGACAATTTCACCCTGATGGAGTACAAGCTCGTACGAAAACTGAAGTTTTACAGCAAGCACAGCAATTGGCTTTAGCTGCTCTGAAAGCTGTGCCAGAAGCAGGAAAACCTGATCCTTTGTATACATCAGTAAAGCAGGGACCTACTGAGCCATATATGCAATTTATTGACAGATTGACAGAGGCTATTGAAAGGAATATTGATCTGGCATCTAATGCTAAAGAATCGATGCTTATGTCTCTGGCTATGGAAAATGCTAACCCAGCTTGTAAGCGTATTTTGCAGGTTTTGCCAAAATCTGCTGGTCTTCAAGAAATGATGGATGCATGTTCTAAAGTGGGCACAGCAGAGGAAAAGGCTGGATACATGGCTATTTCCTTTGCCGCTACTGTTAAACCCCTTCTACAACAAGGTCAGGGTGAGCGTGGGGGTACTAAAGGACAAGCTATTATTGAACGAACACATCAAACTTTGAAACAACTGCTGGAAAAAACAAAAAACGGGGGAAGAAGGACGTACATCGGTAGCAAGGATACAGAAAGCTGTATATGTTATGAATTTGTTGCGATTGACAGGAGACTTTAATGATGCCCCCGCCATAATACATGGTCAGGCATTAGGTACAGGTTATATGACTAAAACTCTGGGTATTCTGGTCCAGTACAAGGATTTGGAAACCGGCATTTGGAAAGGTCCTGTGGAAGTAGAACTAACTGTTCGAGGTTATATGTGTATAATTACAGATTCCAGTCTGCGGTGGGTGCCAGCTCGATGGGTGAAACCCTGGAAAGAGTCAGCACCACCCCAGGACAACCGCCTTGTCAGTGATTGAATTAATTGAAATTTCAGCTTTGGACTTCTGTTTTATGGATGTTTTCAGTCCTTCTTAAAGTGAAGGGAGCAATCCTTTTTACGTTAAAGTAAAAAAAAAAAAAACCAAAAAACCAAACAAAAAACAAACAAACAGAAAAAACAAAAAACAACAACAACAAAAAAAAAAACACACCATCCACCACCACCCACCCACCCCCCCTGAACCTACAGCGAGACAAACACGGGATACAAATACGGGATTGTGTGCGTTTTCGGTGGTGGGAAGGTCTTTCGTATGCTCTTATCAGGGGTATTGGGCATACTGTGACTCATTTAATACAGTCTCTCTGTGATACTTATGAACTAGAAGTTGGTAAAAATAAGTATGTCCAGGTTTCTATCGACCTTTGGAGACCTTTGTAGATATTGCTGGCCACTTCTTCCAGCACAGGCTGGCCACCTGTGTCGGAATGAGTGTGCATTTTGGTCAGTATAAACGCCCAAGCTTCATGCGCTGTGGGGGAGGCAGAACCTCTGTGGGGACGCCCGCTAAGGTTGAGCCTGCCACCGCATGCTGCAATGATGCTTCTCGGAGCTGGTTTCCTGTTAGTCTCCACAGGGTCCTTGTGCCACGGTCTGTACGTGGGACTGTAGTGGGAGTAATGATTGTCTGGATTTTGTGCTTCAAATATTGTAGTTGTGTGGAGTGTGCTTGTGGGATCCCACACGTGTGTGTTGAGGGCAATCAGTGCTTTGTGTATTGTTGGGTTCATGTAAAAGTTTTTAACGGGTAGCTGTTTAACATTTCAGACATGAAAAAGTTAATGTAAAAGTGCGGCTGCCGGCAGGTATTTATAGTTGCTGCTGAAGCAGGCCGGCAGGAATCAAAAAAAAAAAAAAAGGGGGGAGAAAAGAGCAATGATGCAGCAAACTCCACGACAGTTAACAATGTGCAGTTTAACCTGTCTGCTTCTCAAGAACTGATAACCTGGAGGAGGGGCTATATTTGTGTCCTCCTGCCTACAGGTCCATGGCTACTGCCTGCAAAGTTTGTCAAGCCTTGCCATGAGCTGGACAGACAAATGGAAAAACCTGATGCCTCAGCTACAGGAGCTGACCGTGAATACCCCAAGCAGAATGAGATAGAGGAAGAGAAAAAAACTAATGATTCCAAAACATCACTTGGGGACAACTGAAAAGTAACATCCTGTATATGTGTGCTTGTAAAGTAGCTATTATTAGAGGCTGTGATTTTGTGTATAGAAGCACCTGTATTTACTAGCCAGTTGCTAATAAGAAACTACACCTTGTATTGTATAGATTTGTCACTTGTAAAAGAGATGTTAGAGTATGGAAATTTGCAGTAGCTGCTAGAAAATGCTAAGGCAAAAGCTAGAAAGATTTTAATACAATGGTAGTGTTACAAAGCAGGTGATGGAACAAATTAAGAGGGTGGGAGAATTCCACTGGTAAGAAATTTCTTTGGCTAGTCCCTCGCTGCCATCAGCATCTTCAACATGCTGCTGCACCCTGTAATAGTTACTCTGCTAAGGTAAATTTGTGTGTGCCTTGCTGTAGTAGTGACTTGTTACTGGATGAAGCAGGCGAAACTCTGCATTGACAACAAGGTGCAAGGACTCAGGCTGACCAAATGCCTGCTACCACAGTCAAGGGCAAGACTGGGTTGGCCTCTGTGTTTGCCACCAAGAAGAACCTTTAGCTCCGCTGTTGGCTGCAACCCAGCAGGCGTGGAGTGGTGGGGACACATGCCATGCCAGACCTTGATGGGAAGGATGGCCTCCCCTGTTATCAGAGAGCCATACAGCAGAAAAAAGGGGCAGGCCCAGCAGCCTGTAGTCGGCATATATTGGAGATATGATCTAGGCCAAATCCCCTGCTCAAGTAGGGTCACCCAAACCATATATAAAACAAAAAGGGGGAGATGTGGAGACAGTGTTCTCACAGGAGAATGCATAATTGGTACATAAACTCTGAATAATCCTGAAAGATACAGCAAGGCCTTGAGAGGCCCAAAGAAGATTAAGCAAGCAAGATAAGAAGAAGCTGGAATTCACTGAGGTAATGAGAACTGTGGACTGTTGGCAAGCTTGCAAGGTCAAGTTCCCACACCTGTGTTTACCCAGTTGTATGCTAGTTGCAAAGGGTCTTCAAGACATGTATCCAATCATAATATGCCAATCACTGCAAGTGCATGTAAGAAATGGTATTTAAGGGGTTAAGGCTTTGTAATAAAGGGCTTTTTGTCTGATCATATTGATCTCTGACTGAGTCCACATATTTTCTGCGGCACTGCCCCCAGTTCTACATCCCGGGCATGACATGCTGTCGTATGGAATACCTCTTTGGCTAGTTTGGGTCAGGTGTCCTGTCTCTACTTCCTCCTGGCTTCCCCTCCTCCCTGGCAGAGCATGAGACTCAGAAAGTCCTTGATCAGAGTAAACATTACTGAGCAGCAACTAAAAACTTTGGTGTTATCAGCGCTGTTCCCAGGCTGAAAGTTAAAACCGCATCTCTGCACCAGCTACTAAGAAGGAGAAAAATGACTGCTTCTGCTGAACCCAGGACATATCCACAAAGTGAATATCTGATGTGAAATGGAAAAGGAACAGGATAATGAAAGACAGGAAAATGCCAAGAGAAACAGCCATGTATCTTTCTTTCCAAGCTGTGAACTACTAATACTGTAAGTAACCTCTTAGGTAGATTATGAGCGAGTTTAAGGAGACTCCATTCTTGGGGAGTTTTTTCCACCTAAGACTTAATATAGCCTATTAAGAGGCCAGTGGAAACCTTAAAATCATCACTTCTGGTGTCCTCACCAGAAGGACATGGAGCTGTCAGAGCAAGACCAGAGGAGGCCATGAGGATGATCAAGGGCTGCAGCACCTCCCACATGAAGACAGGATGAGAAAGTCTGGGCTGTTCATCCTGGAGAAGAGAAGCTGTGTGGTGACCTAATAGCAGCTTTCCAGTGTCTGAAGGGGACCTACAGGGATGCTGGAGAGGGACTCTTCATCAGGGACTGTAATGATAGGACAAGGGGATTTTAAACTTAAACAGGGAAGTTCAGGTTAGGAATAAGGAAGAAGTTCTTTACTGTGAGGGTGCTGAGGTGCTGGCACAGGTTGCCAAGTGAAGCTGTGGCTGCCCCATCCCTGGCAGTGTTCAAGGCCAGGTTGGATGGGGTTTGGAGCAACCTGGTCTAGTGGAAGGTGCCCCTGCCCATGGCAGGGGGTTGGAACTGGGTGAGCTTTAAGGACCCTTCCAACCCAAACCACTCTGTGATTGTATGGAAAGAGGAAGCTCCAGACAATACAATTACTTCTTTGCCCTAGTCTTTCACTAGCCTGTGGACTTCAGAATGTTTTGAGGCTTCTCTCAGCTGAAGATGTTATACTGTGCTACAGGGTTGCTGTTCTCTAAATGCCCTTCTGTATTCATTAGTATGGCCACACATCTGTGTGGAGTGTGCATATGACTGTGTACTGGGCAAGGCTAGGTGGTGGAAAGATGGCTATTTTAAGTTGTATTTACTACAGATGAAGCTTCCAAACTTGTTTCAACTAGTTCTCTCTTATTTTAGGGTCTTTTGTTGCACTGTGGTTTTGTTTATTTCTCACTGCCTGCAGGAAAGTAGCATTCTTATACTTATCTGAAATGTCTTTCCAGTGATGTGGATATGATTAATGATTTTGACTAGTACTCAAGTTTTATTTTTTTTCCTTAAGATGTCAGCTGACTTGCAGTTTTGCAACTCCAATGTGGCATTTTGGATATGATACACATGACTGTCTTTCTGTGTGACAGTTTCAGTTGCACTTTGCCTTTGAAAGACCACACATTGGTCTCAAAGCAGGTCCAGTCCTCCCCCCCAAAAAAACATGGTGTTTTAGAGGTCAGTAAGCCTTCCCTTTGAATTTAAAGCATGGTTACTGCTTTGCAAAATTAGATTTACTATAGTGTGGGCAATACTTGGTTTAGACTATTCCTCTGGTTTTGAGTATAGTTCTCTGTGGTCTACAGTATCATTTGTGGATTCAGCACCACTATTTTCCTTAGTCTTCCTACTGTCTTATCAGACTTTGTGACAGATATCTGTGGCACAGAGGGAGAGAGATAACAGTCAGTAATTGCCAGCTGGAAGTCTGTAATTCACAGTTCTGTGTAAACCTACTGTGTGTCAAATATGAACTTTGTGTACTTCAAGATGCTGCCATTTACAATGTTGTATGTTCCTGGAAGCATTTCTGTACCTGGTTCTGTATAATGCTGGTTACTTTTAGCTTCCTTGGAAGGCAATATAAGATGCTGCTCTGTGTCAGACTCACGAGCTAATAGTGTCTCTGTAAATGCCCTCTTCACCTTTACACCACCTTACGCACAGCATGTGCTGCATCTAACATGTCATATGTTGAATGAGTGGTGGAGTGGTATCTCATAAAGAATTGATCAGAACTGATACAAGTGTATATTCTTCTATGTAAAACAGATATAACAGATGTTATATAGACTAGCATACTTCTCCCTTTTCCTCAGCAGTGATGAGTGGTAAATGCCATGAGAATGGCATGCTGCATGCTGTGTTTATGAGCTCTCAGGAAAATATTATTCCATCTTTCATAGATCTCAGATTCAGGCTCCATAAATTTTTATGTCTAGACCATTAAAAAGCCAGAGCTAAACCAGATTACCATGCTGTTTATTTTCTTTAATATTAAATTTTGTTTCACTCTTGATGAAGCAGGCATCACACATCCCAAACATTTACAGAACTGATAAGAGGGGCTCAGACCTGTTCCTACTGACTTCTGTTGAGAAGCCTCAAATAATGCAAAATACTAAGTTTGAGCAGGGATGAGAGAAAAATTACTAACTTATGCAAGCAGATCATTGCCATGGGATGTTTATTTCTTAAGCTAGCTGTAAGATGAAAAGCTCATTGACACTGTTAGAAAGGTCGTCAAGCAAAGAGTTTTGAAAAAAATGTAATGCAGTGTTAGTCCTTACTTCTCATAGCTGGAAGGGTATGGTACAGTAAATAACAACCGGTTTTTTTATCCTCTCTTGTCGGAATGTGTTTTCCAAATACATTATTTTCAGTTATGTTTTAAACACAACAGAAGCAATGCTGTTGACACCAACCATTCCTTATTGAAATTGAATTAATATTAGACAAAATAATTTCCTAATGGATTCTGCTAGAGAAAAAAAAATCTTTATGCTAGAACATGAGTTGTCTTAATTTCCAGTTACTTAGAGCATGTTTCCCTTTAGTTCTTATGATAGTGCCTGCTAGGAAACACATTCCTGTGGGGAAAAAAAATACGGATCTGCCTCTTGGCCATTCCCAAGAACAATTTAGCTGATGTAGAGGAGATAAGCATTTAGAAATGGTGGTGAAAATTTAGCTCTCTTATTGCTTTGATTGTGTTGAAATTAGCACATGAGCTATGACTCGGCACTAGATTTGTCAGGACACTTAAGCCTGTTTTTAGCCTGTGCTTCAGTCTATATTTCAGGACCTAAAATTTCAACTTTTTTGTAGATTTTAATTGTAACCTGGTTTTGTCTTTCATTAAGTCAGTTTCCATTTCATAAAATAGGACAGTAATAGTGGATGAAATGGTCCAAAATTAATGATAAGTTTAAATTGTAGTCCAAAATAAAGCTAAGTAACAGAAGTAATTCAAACCCTATATAGATTAAGATCTTAAACACTGAGAGTTGTTGCTGTTCTAAGTTCAAAACCACTGTAGATAAGCTGGTTTTTAAGAAATATTGTATTTTAATATAGATCAGTTTGGTGAAAAGAGTAGGAAACTAGAATGGAAGCCAGTAGATTTATTCTGGATAACAGCGATCTTCTGTCTGCTTTCTCTAGTAAGTGCTGTATTTCCATGACTCTGAGAAGGAAAAGATGATAGAAAATGTATACAAGCACTGTTTAGATGATTAAACTGACTTACCCCCATACTTCTATTTTCTAAACTTTGAGCCCACTTTCCCAGTAGAAAATAGATGTGAGAACAAAGTGGATGTATTGTGAGCTGCCTCCTCATAAACTAGTAAAGCTCCTTGAGCCTGCGTTGAGGTGTAAATTGTCACTTCTTCTAAGAGAAAATGAGTTTTAACTTCAAATTTATGTGAACATTTACACCAGAAAGTCTGCAGGGCTTATTTACATGGGCAGTGTGCACTTAGAATCTGGCCTTTTGCAAACTTACATGGGATGCAGTAACTGCTAAAAACATTGAGTCAACACCACAACAAATCCTACTTCTGAAATGTAATAAACTAAGAAAATAAGTGTTTAATTTGTTGGTTTCACTTTAAGCATAACACCTCAATGTAAAAAGAACTGTCATGATTCTTTTACAAAGGCAAATACATATATGCTGTTAACTGGTAGCCCATAAAACGTGGTTAAGCAATCTTCCATCTTGAAGAAAACAGTAGTATACATAGTTAATATATGAAAATGGTAAGGTCCATTTCTTTTGCAAGACATTTTGTGGGATCATGGCGCCACTGCATTATCTGACTGCATTATACGTCTAATAGAAATCAAATGGGGAACTCTGGTGGTTTCCAGAACTGGGGAAAGGAACCATCAGCATGTATATTTGCATAGACCTAAACATTCTGATTCCTTTTATATGTACATTAATTTGCATTTGAAATCAGAAAGTCCAGAGGAGGCCATGGAGATGCTGCGAGGGCTGGAGCACCTCTGTTCTCGAGACAGCCAGGTGGTTGGAACTGGATGAGCTTTGAGGTCTCTTCCCACCCAAACCATTCTCTGCTTCTGTGAAACTGGGAAGCTTGATGCTTTCTGCCTCGATAGTATTCTGAGTACCCTGAAATAACAGTTTCTTGCTTACTGCCCTTGTGGAGCCTTACCTGGAACACTTGTAACTTTACAACTTGAATAACTTTACAACCTCCTGGCTCTGGAATCCAGAATCTTGATGACAGAACATGAAAACAGCATGTTTCCTAAATCCCATCCTACTTAATGAAAGTTCTTGGCAGTGGCTTATCAGGGAAATTCTTGTTGGTCAGTGCTTAAAGTATTAAACCAAATAAATAATAAGATCACAGTAAAAAATAAACCAAGAAAGGATTAAGTGAAGAGAGGGAAAAGACAGATCTGATTGGATTTTCTCCACTATAATTGAAAGTACAGCTCTTTGGGGTGGAGGCAGGATGCTGGGTTCTTCTTGCAGTAATTGGAAAGCCAGTGCTGCCAAAACCTGTTTTCCCATCTGCCACTCAGTTTGCCTGATGTTCCTAAAGCCCCTCTCAGAAGGCTGCTGTTCACTGATCAGCTGTGAAGCTGAACCTGTAGCCCACATTGCATCAACAAAGCCACCCTAGAAAAAGAAACCGGGATAGTACTTCACCCTGTGATCACTTCACAAAATATTTGAAACTCAGAGAAAACAAAGATTTGATCCTGAAAACCACAAAAACTTTGTCACTGTTAGTGGTTCCTATGCAGAGGGAGGAATGGCTGCACTTACAACAACCTTTAAAGTATTACATCATTTTTTTGATCTTCTTCTCTTTTTTTGAGTTGCTTTAGAAACAGGCTTAGGATGTTTTGAAATCGGCCAGACTTGGGGTTTAGAAAGTGATATCTTTTACACTTTAGAACATGTTAGAAACACGTTTAGAACACTTTAGAAAGTGTTTTTTGTTTCAAAAGGGCAAGATTCAAGATTATGAAGAAAGGATACTGATTAATTTCCTTTTTTGTGGTAGGGAAATGATGAACAATTAACTGAGTTTTCTATTGCTTGCAGAGGAGTAATGAGGGAGAAGATTCTCCTACTGGAGTGTATAAACTTAGAAATGTCTAAGGCCTCTTTTTGTACATGTGCAGTGTCTTATTCTGAGTTATAATACTTATTAGCTATTTGGATTTTATACATGTTAGAATATGAAATTTCCATTGGATCACTCAGCTGTCATGCTGAATTCTATATTACCTATATGGATTAGAGCCACTTCTAATGATGATTATTCTGTATGTGGAACTTAAACTGATCACTTTTAATATTGCTATAATGGCAATGGAATATTCAGTGTTATGTATAATACTTCCACGTGTTTTGTGCTGCATGTGAGCTTAGGTTTTCTTAAATGTAGGGTATTGATTGTTTGAGAGACTGATACAGAAGGTTATTTATAGAAGGCTATTAGTTGAATGAATATTAGTAGCTGGAGTAAAGTTGTAACAGACTGAGAGTCTAAGATTTCACAATCAGAAGATACAGCATGTGTCTGGGAGGATTTGTGAGTTATTTTAATAGACATACAACTAGCTCACTACAGGATTCTTGGGACATCAGCTAATATCTTTGGGTTTACATCTTTGATAAGCAGAGATATGTCAGATATTTCAGACTCAGAAAAATGCCACCTAGCTCCTTAATAAAACACTGAACTCTATAAACACTCAACTCTGTAAATAGTATAAAGCCTTATCAGTTGAAATGTAGATAATTATTGATAGATTTCAAGCCAGATGTGGTATATATGAGTCTAACATTTAACACATTTTCACTTGGTTGCCATTACACTTTTTCACATACAAAATACAAAGTTTGAATATAATATATAGGAATATAAAGTTGAATATGAAATATATTCAACTCTGTTCTGTAGCATGGACAAGTACTCATATCAAGGTGGTCTCAGCCTACAGGGTGTATTTGAGTACTGCAGTGTGTGACAGGCACTTCAGAGCTTTAAAGGAGTGATATAGCCTTATAGTCAGCTCCAAATGTTTCATCACTCTGTAAGTAAATAGCTAGGAGCATGTAATCCTTCAAGTGCCTAGCTGATTTGAGTCCTTAGTTCTGTCAAGACAGAAATCTGTTGCTGATACCTAAAATGGCAGAGAATTGCAGACATGCATTGATCCTGAACCACCCATTGAGTGTGCAGGCACAGCTCTTGGTAAAGCAGTGGGAAGAGGTCATTGCACAGCAAGCTCATGGTCATGGCTTGCTGGACACTTTTGGAAACATTTCCTTAACATCTCTGCCATCCAGCAGCACTGGTTTTACCTGTTTCTGAGCATTTTTGGATAAACTGATGAGCCCAGCAACTCAAGAGCAGAAGTAATCCTGTGACCTTAGCTGTGTCACATAAGCACTACCACACACTCAGGATTATGAATAGACAGAGGACAATAAACTTCTAAACAGTTTACCAATGTCTGAGGGGGCCTGTGAGGATGCCAGAGAGGGACTCTTCATCAGGGACTGTAGCAATAGAACAAGGGGTGATGGGTTCAAACTGAAACAGGGGAAGTTCCTGTTAGATGTAAGGAAGAAGTTCTTCCCTGTGAGGGTGGTGAGGCACTGGCACAGGTTGCCCAGAGAAGCTGTGGCTGCCCCATGCCAGACAGTGTTCGAGGCAAGGTTGGATGGGGCTTGGAGCAACCTGGTCTAGTGGATGATGTCCCTGCCCACGGCAGGCGGTTGGAAGTGGATGAGCTTTAAGGTCTCTTCCAACCCAAACCAGTCTGGGATTGTATGGCTCTTTTTAACAGTGGCAAAAGTAAATGTGTTGCTTTGGCTTTTCTTACCTTTTGCTCACATCAGTGCTAGAGTTCATTTTACATGGCTAGGCAGAGCACATGAACTGTTGTTCAACCTTCTGATAAATCATAGCATCCATAGGTAAATTCTAATAACTTCTTGTTGCTGAGCAAGTGGATATAGTAACTGCACAAAATAAATACTTGGAAAATGAAAAATGCCTCATTATAATGATTAATTAGAATGTATTAGGATAACATGCTCAGAGGTGTTGCAGAGAAGAGGTTTAGTCTGGGAGGATTTTTGAGTTATTTTCATAGATTTACTACTAGCTCACTACAGGATTCATAGAATCATAGAATCATAGAATAGTTAGGGTTGGAAAGGACCTTAAGATCATCTAGTTCCAAACCCCCTGCCATGGGCAGGGACACCGCACACTAAACAATCTCACCCAGGGCTCTGTCCAACCTGGCCTTGAACACCACCAGGGATGGAACATTCACAACGTCTTGGGCAACCCATTCCAGTGCCTCACCACCCTCACAGTAAAGAGCTTCTTCCTTATATCTAACTTGAACTTCCACTGTTTAAGTTTGAACACATTACCCCTTGTCCTGTCACTACAGTCCCTAATGAAGTGTCCCTCTCCAGCATCCTTGTAGGCCCCCCTTCAGATACTGGAAGGCTGCTGTGAAGTCTCCATGCAGTCTTCTCTTCTCCAGGATAAACAGCCCCAACTTTTCTCAGCCTCATATGGGAAGTGCTGCAGCCCCTGATCATCCTCGTGGCCCTCCTCTGGACTTGTTCTGTTGCGGAATGACTCTAAGAGCAGAACCATAGAGTTCTGGAGGACTGTGCAAGCAAGGCAGGGGGTGGCCCTCACAGGTAGCCGGAGACCGGACCTGGGAGGAGAATGTGGAGGAAGCTGTGGGGGCTAACCAATACTGTTGTGCCAAGAAGGAGTGGCTGAATACCACTCCTATATATGTGTGAACTGCGTCACAAATAAAGTAAAAGTTGCTTATCACCCATATTGGGTTGGCCTGTCTGCTTCTCCTCGCCGCTTACATTGTTCCAACAGTTCCACCTCCTTTTTATGTTGAGGACACCAGAACTGTACACAATACTCCAGGTGAGGTCCTGGCACACCAGCTAATATCTTTGAGTTTCAGTTTACTCCAATGCTGCTAATGAAAATCAAGCATATTTGGCTGCTCTGAGAATCACACAGAACTCTGACATAAACCAAAGGTGCAATATCAAATGCAAATAAAAGCATCTTTGGTTGTCTATATGGATACTAGATGGGCTGTTATGGAACTTTTTGTGTATTTTAGAGTACAGGATTATAGAGCATGCCATATGAAATAAAAATGAAATAACGTTTAGTTAAAAAGAAAAAAAAAAGAAATACACTTCATAGCAAAGTTTTTTCAACATTTGTCATAATGGGTATGTCATGAAAAAAAAATATTTGTAGTACACTGCAAAAAAACATAAACTTGCCAAACCAACAGTAAAATCATCCCAAAATTATCTTCCACTCACAAGACAGAAACAGTGCAACATGAATATATGTTGCAGAAAAGTAAGAACACAAGAAAGCAGAGTAGCTTGATTTATGACATAAATATAATGGGTATTAGTAAGATGAGTGTAAGGAGTCTTAGCTCACATCAAAATATGCACTCCCAAATTGGATTGGTTGTGGTACAATAGGAAACCAACAGTCTTAATAGAGAAGATAGAGTGTGTCATAAAAGAAGTGTAGTAGTTTCCATGTGTGAAACAAATATATTGATGTCGTTAATAGGGGAGTGCAGGATCTTATTCCCATTCTTATTTAAATATCCTCATTAAGAATCTGAACCAAAGGGGTAACATTGTTATTAATGGAATTTGCTGCTGCTGCTGACTTAGTGAAGTTGCAAATGTTCTCAAAGTATATTAAAGGCACCTGAAAAGACTAAGAATAGGAGCAGAAATTTAATTTAGAATCAGACTGAGAAAATGCATGTGCTCCAATTTT
Organism: Pezoporus flaviventris; assembly: GCF_033815535.1. Classification (NCBI taxonomy): domain Eukaryota; kingdom Metazoa; phylum Chordata; class Aves; order Psittaciformes; family Psittacidae; genus Pezoporus; species Pezoporus flaviventris. The sequence goes on from NW_026892562.1 coordinate 2,228,255, forward strand.
GCTCTCTTCATTGCATAATTAACTGAAGCTTAGAAATACCTGAAACTTATTTAAATACAAATATGTATAGTAAAGACATACAAAAACGTAGCTTCAATTGAAGAGAAAAGCCTGAGCAGCAGGAACCTTAAACTATAGAGTGTGATAGAAGAGCCTGTGGAAAATTATTTTCAGTGCAATAGGCAGACTTCTGATGTGTTTTGAGCTATGCATACATGTGTAGCCTATAACGTGGCAGGAATGTTTCTGTCTGTAAGTCCATGGTGCCATAAGGGTCCTACCTTCAATAGGTGTATACCATCAGAGTCATGTTGAAGTAAATAATTTAGAAAAAAGGATATTATGCTTGGATATTGTCATAACCTGAATACAGAGTCACAAGTTAATTTTTCCAGGGACTCTGTGGAAGCACAAGACCAAGCAGGCAACCCAAATGTTCACAGAGCTGGAAAAGTCTTATCTGTAACAGAAGTCTACACATTGCAGGTAATTTTCCATAGTACTTTTAAATGATGAAAGGCAAGTCCCTGTTTCAGTCACAGAAGTTAAATGTGATGGTTAACTTGGGTGTTAAGGCCTTGAAAAGAGAAATTTCTTTACATGGAAAAATGTCTCTCATGAGAACACAAGGGGGTCATATCATCTGTCAGAGTAAAAACAGAACGTGACAAAATGATAAAGCAACAATTCTTCAAATTGTAAAGGTAGCTCAGTACATCAAGATGGACTTAAGTAGCTTCACCACCTTCTATATGTATTATCAATATTTATACCATCAATACCAAGTATCTATCAAATTCTGGTGTGTTAAGCATATCAATGATAAAGTACACTTTTTTAAACTCCAATGTAACAAACCATTCATACATTTGTGCTTTCAGTTTTCATGAATTTCAAATGATAATGACAGTAAATGCCAAGTATCAAAGCAGTTAAAATATTTGTCAGTTCAATAGGAAACAATCACATATTTCATAGGAAATATGCAGCAAATTGATTCATGTGTACACAGAAATGTCAGTGAGGAAACCCTCAGGAAATGTAAGCAATTTAGAGTTGGAAGGAATTTCAAAGCTCATCCAGTTCCAATTACCTGCACAGGCAGGGACACATTCCACTAGACCAGGTTGCTCCAAGCCCTGTCCAGCCCAGCTTTGAACACTACCAGGAATGGCGCAGCCACAGCCACTCTGGACAACCTGTGCCAGTGCCTCACCACTCTCACAGGGAAGAAGAAAGGACATACATACATTGCTTGCAATGCTATGAACATCTCAGCCCTAACTCATCTTGAGAAGCTAGTAAAGACTTCAAGTACAGAAATTATAAAGGTAGCACCAAAACAAACATTTCTTACAAATCCTACATAATCTAGTGCTGAGCTGCTGACAAAACAGTGTAACTGCTGTTAATACTACAGGGCCACGAGAAAGGCAGGCTGCTACTGAATTTTATTCTTATGTATTATAAACAATAATTAACTCTAAGTCCCTTTTTCACAATAATTTATTTGCTGACAAGAGTCTTCTCATGAATCACCAGTTGTGCAAAATGTGTTGCATGCTCTCTACAAACATGTTAAATCCAGAAAACTTTGATGCAGTTCTGTTCCTCGTTGCCTTTGTCATACTGAACTTTTTTCAGTTCTGAAGTGCTGGACAAGTGAAATTTTCTTCCAGCAGGGTAAGAATTTCTGCTTCCTACACTTCTAGAATATAAAAATAGAATTATTAAGATAAATCATACCTTGCAAAGTGGCATTGCTTGCGGGTAAATCAATATTGTAATGCCAAGTTGAATATTCAAGTACAAAAGTCATATACACCAGTGTTTTCAAAACTGACACTGGCTTTGTGAAATATTATTAAACATTTTCAAGCCTCTCAATTATGTTGCAGTAATTATGATTGCTGCATAAATGAACACGCTTTGTTCAGCTGATCAGAAACACATTTGTGGATCATATAAGAGCATCATAGAATGGTTTTTGGTTGGAATGACTTTAAAGCTCATTGAGTTCCAGCCACCTGCCATGGGCAGGGACGCCTTCCAGTAGACCAAGTTGCTCCAAACCCCATCCAACCTGGCCTTGAACACTGCCAGGGATGGGGCAGACACAGCTTCTTTGGACAACCTGTGCCAAAGCCTCACCACCCTAACAGGAAAGAACTTCTTTTTTATATCTAACCTGAACTTCCCCTGTTTCAGTTTGAACCCATCACCCCTTGTCCTATCACTACAGTCCCTGATGAAGAGTCCCTCTCCTGCATTCTTGTAGGTCCCCTTCAGATACTGGAAGGCTGCTATGAGGTCTCCAGTCAGCCTTCTCTTCTCCAGGCTGAACAGCCCCAACTTTCTCAGCCTGTCTTCATACGGGAGGTGCTCCAGTCCCATGATCATCCTTGTGGCCTCCTCTGGACTTGCTCTGACAGCTCCATGTCTTTACGTTGAGGACACCAGAACTATGGAGTGCTGCAAGTGGGGTTTCACAGGAGCAGAGTAGAGGGTCAGGATCACCTCTTTCGACCTGCTGGTCACGCTTCCGTTGATGCAGCCCAGGATACGGTTGGCTTTCTGGGCTGCGAGCGCACACTGAAGCCGGCTCATGTTCAGTTTCTCATTGACCAACAACCTCAAGTCCTTCTCCACAGCGCTGCTCTGAATCTCTTCTCCTCACAACCTGTAGCTGTGCCTGTGATTGTCCCCACCCAGGTGTAGGATCTTGCACTTGGCTTGGTTAAACGTCTTGAAGTTGGCATTTGCCCACCTCTCAAACTTCTCAAGGTCCCTCTGTATCCTAGCCCTTCCTTCCAGTGTGTCAGTCACACCACAGAGCTTGGTGTCATTGACTGGGTAGTAGCCACTTGAACCTGAAAGTTCAAAGGAAAGTAGTGTCATATTCAGTGTCCCATGGCACACAAAGAGCAATATACTGGCATTCATGCTAACAGTAACTACTGTAATATTTCAAGTTAGATAGTATATGTCTGTAAGGGATTATACATGCAATTAATCAGGGATCAGAATCAGGAATAGGTCTTCAAATAATTTCTGCTTTTCCCCTCAAGATAATTTCAGAACTGTCAGTAATATAAATTAATAACTGCAGCAAATGAATAACTGCAACAACGCTGTCTGGCACCAATTACAGCACTTCCCTATCCTATGATAGTAAAGATTGCCTTCTGCAATGGTAATAGCTAACATTTGAATGGTGTCTTTCATCTGCAAAAATCCCCAAATACTCTACAAATTAGAAATCTGATCTTTCTGGGAATATGTAAATCCTTAAGGAATTAGATCCAAGACAGGACTATAGCTTTTTTATCATCTATATGTCCGATGTTCCTGTCTTTATCCAGAAGCCCACATAGATTTTCTCACACAGAAGAAATCGGCAGGACATCAGGAATAAACCCAAGCATGAAACCTACATCTCTAACCCCCAAATATTTATTTATTGACAAAAAGATGTTCAAAACATTGTACTATGTAGTGGTATTTCTTTGTACTTCCCTCATCTTTGCATTTCTTTCATAAATGTCATTTTCCTTTACCCAGTTACTCACATGCAAATATACAGAACTCATTGGAGCAGAACATATTTGTTCTGCTTTTTTACCATTTTTAATTGTACCATTACCACTCAGGGATAACTCCCATCAGTTCATCTCAGACATTCAGAACTTAGAATTTGGTAAACAAAAGTTCTTCCTTTGTCACAGAAATGTGGTATCTCTGAGCCTGCACAGAAGTTAGGGCAATATATAAATAAGCTATTTTTCTAGATTGAAATGGATGAAGAGAAATCCAATGAATGAAGAGGCTGTTCTGTCAGGCTGAATGTGGTTACTAACAGTGACATCTGGGCAGGGTGCTGTGGCTCAGACACAAGCTCTGATGAAGAGTCTGAGGGGCTTCTACTGGGCCCCTGAAGGGAGAGCATCTATTTTGAGACTCAGTTGGTAAGAATGAGAGTGCCTGTGTAAATGCTACATTTCTTCATAACTGGTCTTCATCACAAGTATGGTTATACAGCTTGCTAGGGGAATAAAAGCTCATTCTGACTTAGCATTTTTTAATATGGAAGAGATAAGTCTTTACTTCTGATTTATCTTTTTTTAATGTTAAATTCATCAGCCAATGAGGTTTCATATGGAGGAGGCAAATGTTCTCATTCATTGCAGATAAGCTAACAGGTAAGCAGGGGCTCTGAAATTCTCAAAGACCTTGATAGAAAAGCCAGAAATGTGTTTCCAAATTTACACTTTAATTAGGGTGCTAGCCCAGCTTTAGCACAGCACTGAGCTCCATTTTTGGAGACCAGTTTACTTTGACAGAATATAAGCACCTGCTCTAAATTGAAACACATCTTTAAATAATCACCTGCTTAAGTCATTTGCTGAAACTTCAGATTCTACCCCTTTCTCTGGGAGAACCTTTCTGCCCTTCTCAGCAGCAAGCATCAATAAAATTGCCTGATTACATTATAAAATGTCTAGCAAATACTGTTTAATGCTGACTTTTTAGGTCATCGCTGCTGGGAATAGCAAATTGGTTTTAGTTTGCCAGGTGAGATTAATTTCTACATAAATGAGGCTACAAAATACCCTACACAACACCTGAGGGCTTTTCTGCTCCTAGGACTTGAGAGGAAAAAAAAAAGATAATGGTGCTGTTGAAAAGCTTACAGTTTGAAATACGTTGCAATATGTTTTATTTCCTCTCATTAAAAAAATGAAAAATCCCAACTAGAAAGATTATAGGTAAAATAATATGCAGTAATTTCTTCTTATAGTTCCACTTTGAAACAAAATGCTGGGTATTTTCTGTATGTAGCTTTAAAATATGCCAGTATGGATGGAAAGGAGTACATAAACAGAGGAAAACTGAGCAGCTCTCTTGAGATCGAACTGCTAATTTCTACTAGATACTTTCACTGATTGGAGCTTTGCAAAAAAAAAATAGAAAACCAGAGTAAAGCTTCTGAGATGTAGTTCAAATAGAGAGAAAAGAAGTAGGTTTCATTAGCAAAACAGCTGTCAATACAACTAAAGTTAACTTAACTGTATTCAAATTGAATGGTGCCTAATACATGTCTGCTTTTGCTAATCAGTGAATGCTATTCAATCACAATTATACAAGAGGCACATGGACCTGCTTGAGTGAGTCCAAAGGAGGCCACAGAGATGCTGTGAGAGCTGGAGCAGCTCTGCTCTGGAGACAGCCTGAGAGCTGGGCTTGTTCAGCCTGGAGAGAAGACTCCTTAAGGGGAGACCTCAGAGCAGCTTCCAGTGCCTAAGGGTGCTGCAAGAAGCTTGGAGAGGGGCTTTGAACAATGGTCCGTAGGGACAGGACAAGGGGGAATGGCTTTAACCTGACAGAGGGGAGATTAAAATGAGATCTTAGGCAGAAGTTCTTTACTGTGAGGGTGGTGAGGTGCTGGCACAGGTTGCCCAGAGAAGCTGTGGCTGCCCCACCCCTGGCAGTGTTCAAGACCAGGTTGGATGGAGCTTGGAGCAACCTGGTCTGTTGGAACGTGTCACTGCCTGTGCAGGGGGTTGGAACTGGATGAGCTTTAAGGTCCCTTCATTTCTGTGCTAAAATGCATTTAGTTCTGACATGAAATTTTAGTTCATTGCAATGGAATATATTTAGCGCTTCTCTATAATCTTCAGTGGTGTATACAAATGTAAAAAGGTTATAATCCTTGCAGTATGAAAAAACCAAGTATGACCCAAATGCATCCAAGTGGGGCAGGAACAAGAAGACATAGAAAAATACTTACAAATATATCTTTCCATATTTCAATATGAATTTTTTTTTTTAAAAAAAGGCACAATTCACCTAGAAATTTTGCTTGGGAATAGTACAAATCTTCTATTTTACACATTGTTCAGTCTTGTACCAGAACATCCATTCTAAAATTGGTTATGCAGAACAAAACTAAGCTAGAACCCCAGGAAGTGTAGGTCTCAAATTTGTATCCATTGCCATTATGTAATTCATGGCAACTGTCATTTCAACTAATTATTTTGACAATATACTCTTTAAAAATTTTTGTACTAAGACACTGTATTTGTTCAATGTCTTTTACACAAAGGCAAATCATATTTTGTTTTTTATATTGTTGACCCACAGTGTCTTCATTTAGATTCTGACTTCCCTTCTTGTCCCCTACCCAATTCTGTGCACCAAAGTGTATGAAGTTTCTCTAGAAAATCAGTTTCCGTGTGCTTACTAGTAAGTGAGTTAATTATTTTTATTCTATTCAGTAGGTGTTTTGTTGGATTCTTCTACATGGTTTGTTGAGCCACTCTATCCCTTTAATGATGGGGAAGAATAGAATTAGTAGCAACCTACTTCTGTTTCTCTCCAGTTTTAAACTAAACTATGGCATTAATCTCTCTTTCACAAGTGCCTGATGTGGTTTGTGCAACAAGTACTCATATAAGTGAACGTGAGAGAAATCTCACCTTTTTTATCATGTTGTGTGACAGGAAAGAACAATAAAATTAGGAAACAGTTTTGTCAGTGGGACACTTAAGTGCCTGAACCTATAATCAAGATTGAGAAGGAAGATGCCTGCACATACTCTTGTATGATTAGACCCCAGTATCACTGGTTTTGTGGATAGAAAAGGAGATTATTATTTTCACCTTCTGGATTCATGCTACTTTTTTAGTATAATTTCAAAATAGGATCAAAATGTGTAAGTCAAAAAGAGAAATAAAAAGGAAGTTATATTTCTGTGAATCCCTTAAAAAACATGTAATTGTGAACAAAAATGACCTTCTGATCATCTGAGTGTTTTCTCATTGGTGTTACCACTTTCTAAATCCACACTCATATTTACAGCTTTGCAAGATTTTTTAAGAACCTCATTAATGACTTTTCAAGCATAATAGTGTGTGACTTTGCCTTCTGGAGAATTTAGTAAGAAAATTATTATTTTCAATAGGAGAAATATGAGGACTTCTGCAGTCAAAGGTTTCAGCAGACATGTTCATCTGTGGCATAGATTCATCCTGATCAGAGCATTACTCATTAACATGGTGCTGTGAATAGCTGCAGGTCTGGATAACATTCTGTGCACAAGTTTTGAGCATTTCCAAAGGTTTTGCTAAAGTCTTCTATCATATTCATTTTTGATTTTATATGTAATGTGGTTACCATAAACACATTTTAATGTATTGCATGTTTTCAAGTCAGTATTAAGTCAGTGAACTGCAATGTGAATGTTTCAGCAAAGGGAAAATAAATGATAATGTATTAATTTGTGACCTAAATCATGAGATCTGGCAACTCACATTAGTGTCATACTAGTGCTCTTACTTCTTATAAAGTACAATTCTAGCAAAATCCCTTCTGACAGTAAACATCTGTGTTGACTACGGTTTGATTTCTCCAATGGCTTACATTCTGAAAAATCATAGAATCCCAGACTGGTTTGGGTTGGAAGGGTCCTTAAAGGTCATCCAGTTCCAACCCCATGCTATGGGCAGGGACACCTTCCGCCAGACCAGGCTGCTCCAAGCCTCATCCAACCTGGCCTTGAACACTGCCAGGGATGGGGCAGCCACAGCTTCTCTGGGCAGCCTGTGCCAGTGTTTCACTACCTGTGTTCAACAAAATAGGGTGGTGAAAGGCAGTGTGATGAACTGGTTGGTTTTAAAGGCTGGCTTGTGGTGCAGAATCTAATACTCAGGGTTGCTTTTGCTTGTTTGATTTCAACAGAGAAATCTTAAGGCCATAGACTGCAAAAGAAAAACTTATTTTTGTAAGGCAGCTATAACCTGCTGCAGCAATTCTCTCTGCAGGTGCCCAGAGAAAGCGAAATGCCTCAGCAGGGTACTAACTTTGAAGCTTAAAAAAAAAAAATTAATAAGTTGTTCACTCACAGCAGTGTTACTTTCTCTACCAAAATCATCCTTGCTCACTTTATATACCCTTTGCTGTCCTCTACCTGGTCCTTGCCTTGCAAAGTGTCTTGGGCAAGGACCATTACCTGGCTGTCCTATACAGTAACTCTCAATCCTAGGAAATGTTGCAGTGTGAATGAAAGTGAGAACAGTGCAGTAATAAAGACAAGGGGTTAAGGGTAGTATTTTTTATGTCCACTTATTTGTTATGGGGTATCTAGTCATCCACTCTCTCTCTTTAATATGAGTAGTTCTTGTCTTACTACAGACTGCAGATGCAACCATGTCAATAGATTGAAGTCTATTGTTATTAAGGCTAGAGGTAAACGAGATTAAGTGTACCAAATGCAAGTTTCAGAGCTGCTGTTTGCAGGTTTTGTTTAACAAGGATGACTGCATTAGGAATGCTAGTGTAGTTTATCAGTAGTAGTTCATCACAGTGTGTGAAGAGTGAAGAGATGAAATTGCTAAAGCTTGTGGGAACTATTTGTTGTTTCTGTATGTTATGCTACATAGAAGTGACAGTCAATTACCTCACGTCAGAACTTTGAAAAATGTGATTAAATGTAAGAGGATGAGGTTAAAATGCAGAAGGATCTTGTGTTCAACTTAAGGAATAATTTAATCCTTGTAAATTAAGTGATAACAGAAAACATCAGACTAGTCTTATTTCCATTTTCATTTATAAATAGCCGTTGCAGGGAAGTGACCTCTAGGTGGCCATTTGTATGTATTTCTGTAGTATGCCTCTTCTCATTATGATTTTAGAAAATACAACCCTAGCACATCGCATTTATTCAAAATTAGCTTCTAACTCAGAATCAGATTGCTGTATGCAAAAAAGTTACCAGCAACAGAGAAACTGCCCACTCATCTCTCTAGTATTGATGCAGCTGTATTTATAATCTCGTGGGTTATATTGTGCATATGATACAATCCATTGGACCCCTTTTCATTGCTCTTAGTATATATAACATGTTTCTTTCCTGCCTGTCTCTCTGTCTCTCTCTCTGTCTATCTGTCTTCCATTTCCTTTTGTTATAGCAGCAGATAGCAGTCTAAAATATTCAGGGTATAAGAGAACAAACCAGTGGCACTTCAGACACAAGAGCACTCCACATTTGTAAATCTTGTCACACATTCCTGTTTCCTGCATTACCAAACATTCTTACCTCAAAGAGTTCAGGATAAAATCCAAACTCTGCTTCATCTCTTCTGCACTGTAAATGTATATACTTTTTATATAGGGATAAAATTCTTAACAGATTTGCTTCCTTGTAAAGGTAAGCATCAAAACTCCACAATTACTGGAGGAAATAACAGGAAATTGAAATTTCAGGCTGCTGTCCCAGTCACAAATGCTCAGTTCAAATATTCATGAGTCTATGAAGCAGATAAATTGTTCTGCTATGTTATAAAATAAATCTCTGATCTTTCTTTTATGTATGCATGCAACAAACATTTACTGTCACTTTGTGACCTAGGCAAGATTATTCATTTCCACTTGAACCAGCTGTTTCAAACTATTTTTGAACATTTCATTTACCAGAGGAAATGCAACATTTTCCTTTTTATATTAAAAAAAAAACAAAACCTGGGTCATGGAGTGATTTTTACAGTCATAACTTTTCATTTGATTGCTTGGATTCTCTTCACTTGAATGAAAGACAAGTGTTATGAGAAGCATAAAAGTCTTTGACTGGTCTTTCTAAGCCCTGGGAGGCATGAGTGCTGCTTGCCTTTTCCAACTGTTCTTTCTTTGCTTTTTTTTTTCTGCTGAATCTCTGTTCCTTTTGGGACTCAAGGTGACACAAAATAGTGGTTGCAATGCTTTCATTTAAGAGCATGAATCAGTGTCTGAAGCTCTCATGCTCAACTCTGAGGAATCTGACATGAATACTATGATTCATGTTATAGAACATGCCAAATGAAAATGAGTTGCCGGTCGTTAACATCTTGTGACATTGCACTGCTCTGAGATAAAGCAAGTCAGCTGTATCCCTGTCCAGTGTACATAAGAACGTGTGTTCTAATGAACTTATCATTGTAGATCTTAGTCGTAATGTAGACCTGAAATGAACTTCTGTATCCCTGTCCAGTGTACATAAGAATATGTGTTCTAATGAACTTATCATTTTAGATCTTAATCGTAATGTAGACCTGAAATGAACTTATCATTGTAAACAGAAATGGGTAGTAAATGGAGAGTATGAGGTGGTTCCAGCTGGAGACCCCCCATTCCTGACACAGCAGACATATAGTACTGAAGCACGGAAGGGTCATGAGGAGGCTCAGTGGTGCAGTGAAAGCTGAATAGACTGGAATTTAAAATCCCTATTTTCACACGTTCTGTAGAAGTCAAGGGGTGTGGAGTATGTGAGTCGTAGAAGCCCCTTGCAACCTTGTGGGTTGGACTAGATGATTTTTAAAGGTCCCTTCCAAAACAAACTTTAAATGTGTGACCTGCAAAAGTGGCCACCGCCCCTTCAGAATATATATCCTTCAGAAATATTTCCATCTTTCTTACAGGAAGATTGTTTTGCCAAAAAAAAATGTAGTTTGTTTTTTGTTTGTTTTTTTTCCCTTCACACAACCAATTCAGCTTCACACAAGCAATTCAACAGGACTTGCCCAGGAGCCGGCAACTCAGCTCTCGCGAGCAGCTGACTCACCGGGGGCGGAGCCAGGAGGCTCGGCGGCACCTGTGAACGGTTAAAAACCTGCCCGGGGAGCGCGAGCTCCCAGGAGCGCGGCGAGGCAGTTTGTGCGGGCAGGCGAGTAGGGTGACCGCCTGATCAAGAGGACTCGACTGGAGCGCAGGAGGAGGAAGGACTGCTTGCTTGTGCAGAGAGACGTAGACGGACCGATCGACCAGATAGATCATGGTCACCACTCGATCAAAACCTGTAGTGAGGAATAACTTGGGTACCCAGACTGAGCCTTCCTGCAGACATGCGGCTGTGCAGGTCTCTGGCTGCAGTGAATGCCTGAGCCTGGCACTTGTATTGGAGAGAGCCAGTGACACTGCTTGTGTGCAGTGTGAGCGAATAAATGATCTGCTCAGGCAGGTGGTTGAACAGAGGGAGGACGTAGAAAGGTTGAGAGCTATCAGAGAGTGTGAAAGTGAAATAGATTGGTGGAGCCACACCCTAATGCAAGGGCAGAGGGAAGTGGCTGAACAAGTGATAGATCCCCTTCCCTCCTACCATCAGATAGAAGGAGTAAACTTAAGGGACAAGGAAGTATGGAGGGAGGTCCCTCCTCGGAGAGGTAAGCAAAAACCCTCACAATCCCTTCCTTCCTCCCAGTTGCCCTTGAGTAACAGGTATGAGGTCTTGGAACTACAGGGCCAAGTAAATGGAGATGGAGGGCTAGATCCATCTAGTGAGTCACCTAGGGCTTGTCACTCACCCCTATGCTTTAGAATTTCCTCAACGAAGAAGAAGAGTAATTGTGGTGGGTGGCTCCCTTCTGAAGGGAGCAGAAGGGCCCATTTGTTGACCTGATCCATCCCACCGGGATGTCTGCTGCCTACCTGGGGCTTGGATTGGAGATGTTAAAAGGAAACTCTCTGTTCTGGTGCAGCCCTCTGACTACTATCCGCTGCTGGTTTTTCAGGTTGGCAGTGATGAAATTATTACAAGCAGGGCAAGGGCAATGAAGAGAGACTTCAGGGCCCTGGGGCGGCTGGTTGGAGGGTCTGGAGCACAAGTGGTGTTTGCCTCCATACCTGTTACAAGCAAAGGTGAAGAGATAAATAGGAAGAGACTGCAGATCAATATATGGCTATGGGACTGGTGCCAAAGTCAGGGGTTTGGGTTTTTCAATCATAGGCTGCTATATGAGACATCTGGTTTGCTGATGGCAGGTGGGATACATCAGTTGCAGAGGGGGAGAAGGTTTCTGGGTCAGGAGTTAGCAGGGCTCATTGACAGGGCTTTAAACTAGGTAGGAAGGGGGAAGGAGAGATAACTGGGCCTGTTGGGGATAAGCCCAAGAGAAACATGCTAGGGCTTGAAGGATGGCGGAGTAGGGAGAACTCTCAATCTATTGTTTCATTTGAGGGAAAGGGTAGTTGTTTAAACCCTGTCCTGCAGGGGAAAAAGGGTACCTGGGCAAGAGTTAGTAGAGCTCACTCACAGAGCTCTAGGTTAGATTCAAAGTGTGAGGGGGTTGTAGCTGGGTTTGAACTAGTGGGGCAATGTTCTAGTATCAGTGAAGACCAGAAGGCCTCACGCCTTCCAAGGGTGCCACTAGCATGCTCAGCTCGCTCCCTGAAATGCCTGTACACCAATGCACGCAGCATGGGGAATAAACAGGAGGAGTTAGAAGTCTGTGCGCGGTCTAAAGGTTATGATCTGGTGGCAATTACAGAGACATGGTGGGACAGCTCACATGACTGGAATGAGGTTATGGATGGCTATGTCCTTTTTAGGAAAGATAGATCAGCAAAGTGAGGTGGTGGAGTTGCTCTTTATGTAAAACAGCAACTAGAATGTATTGAGTTCTGTCCAGGGACAGATGAGTACCAAGTGGAAAGTCTGTGGGTGCGAATTAAGGGACAGGCTGGTACGGGTGGCACAGTTGTGGGAGTCTATTATAGACCTCCTGATCAGGACGAAGGAGTTGATGAGGCTTTCTACAGGCAATTGAAAGCAGCCTCATGACTACATGCCTTGGTCCTTATGGGGGATTTTAACTACTCCGATATCTGCTGGAAGACTTACACAGCCAGTCATTCACAGTCTAGGAGGTTCCTCCAGTGCATTGATGATAACTTCTTAATGCAAATGGTGGACGAACCAACTAGGAGAGGAGCGCTGCTGGATCTGGTACTCGCCAACAAGGAGGGTCTGGTTGAAGTAGTGATGGTCAATGGCAGCCTGGGCTGCAGTGACCATGAGATGGTGGAGTTTAGGATCTTGTGTGAGAGGAATGTAACACCTAGCAAGGCCACATTTCTGGATTTCTGAAGGGCAAACTTTGGCCTCTTCAATCAATTGCTAAGGGAAGCATCATGGGTACTTGGTGGCAGAGGGTACTAGGTGGTAAAGGGGCTCAAGATAGTTGGTCAGCATTCAAGGACCACTTCTTCAAAGCTCAGGATCAGAGTGTCCCAGTGAGTAGGAAGTCAAGTAGGGGAGCCAGGAGACCAACATGGTTAAACAAGGAACTGCTGGGCAAACTCGTACAGAAAAAGAGAATCTATGGATTACGGAAGGAGGGGCTGGCCACTTGGGAGGAATATAGGACAGCTGTTAGAGGATGTAGGGAAGCAATTAGGACAGCTAAGGCCTCTTTGGAACTTAATCTGGCAAGTTGGGTCAAGGACAATAGAAAGGGCTTCTTCAAATACATAGCGAATAAAACTAACACAAGAAGCAGTATAGGCCCACTGCTGAATGAGGTGGGTGCCCTGGAGACAGAGGATATAAAGAAGGCAGAGGTGTTGAATGCCTTCTTTGCCTCTGTCTTTACTCCTGCAGACTCTCCCTGGGGGACCCAGGTTCCTATAGCCCCGGAAGGAGTCAGGATAAAGGAGGAGTTTGCTTTGGTAGATGAGGATTGTGTTAGGGATCAGTTAAGTAATCTGGACATCTATAAATCGATGGGTCCGGATGGAATACACCCGCGGGTGCTGAGGGAGCTGGCAGAGGTCATTGCTGAGCCACTCTCCATCATCTTTGGTAAGTCATGGGAAACAGGTGAGGTGCCTGAGGACTGGAGGATGGCAAATGTCACGCCAGTCTATAAGAAGGGCAAGAAGGAGGACCCGGGTAATTATAGACTGGTCAGCCTTACCTCCATCCCTGGAAAGGTGATGAACAACTTATTCTTGACACCATCTCTAGGCATATCAAGGATGAGGGGGTCATTAAGAGCAGCCAACATGGCTTTACCAAGGGGAAGTCATGTTTCACTGGCCTTATAGCCTTCTATGAGCAAGTAACTAGGTGGATGGATGATGGTAGAGCAGTAGATGTGTTTTTTCTTGATTTCAGTAAGGCATTTGGTACTGTCTCCCACAGCATCCTCATAGATAAGCTAAGGAAGTGTGGGCTTGATGATCAGGTAGTGAAGTGGATCAAGAGCTGGTTGGAAGGAAGAAGGCAGAGTTGTGGTCAATGGGGCAGAATCTAGCTGGAGGCCTGTGACTAGTGGAGTCCCTCAGGGGTCGGTGCTGGGACCAGTGCTGTTTAATATTTTCATCAGCGACCTGGATGAGGGAACTGAATGTACCCTCAGCAAGTTTGCTGATGATACTAAACTGGGAGGAGTAGCTGACACACCAGATGGCTGTGTTGCCATTCAGTGAGACCTGGACAGGCTGGAGAGTTGGGCGGAGAGGAACTTAATGAAATTCAACAAGGGCAAGTGTAGAGTCTTGCATCTGGGGAAGAACAACCCCATGTACCAGTACAGGCTGGGGGCTGAGCTGCTGGACAGTAGTGAAGGGGAAAGGGACCTGGGGGTCCTGGTGGATAGGAGGATGACCATGAGCCAGCAATGTGCCCTTGTGGCCAAGAAGGCCAATGGCATCCTAGGGTGCATTAGAAAGGGTGTGGTTAGTAGGTCAAGAGAGGTTCTCCTCCCCCTCTACTCTGCCTTGGTGAGGCCGCATCTGGAATATTGTGTCCAGTTCTAGGCCCCACAGTTCAAGAAGGACAGGGAATTGCTTAAAAGAGTCCAGCGCAGAGCTACAAAGATGATTAAGGGAATGGAACATCTCTCTTATGAGGAGAGGCTGAGGGAGCTGGGACTCTTTAGCTTGGAGAAGAGGAGACTGAGGGGTGACCTCATCAATGTTTACAAATATGTGAAGGGTGAGTGTCAGGATGATGGACCTAGGTTTTTTTCAGTGATGTCCAGGGATAGGACAAGGGGCAATGGGTGTCAACTGGAGCATAGGAGGTTCCATGTGAACATCAGGAAAAATTTCTTTACTGTGAGAGTGACAGAGCACTGGAACAGGTTGCCCAGGGGGGTTGTGGAATCTCCTACATTGGAGATATTCAAAGCCCACCTGGACAAGTTGCTGTGTGATGTACTGTAGGTTACCCTGCTCTTGCAGGAGGGTTGGACTAGATGATCTTTTGAGATCCCTTCCAACCCTTAGGATTCTGTGAATTTCACCCATAAACTGAAGCACAGTTTTATCAACCTCCCACTGGACTTCCTTTTCCCTGATTTTGGGACTGCAACTTGTTATTTTCTTACATAATTCAGTCCCGTGTTTTACCAGAATATGTTTCCTTTCATTTGTTAATGAAGGTCAAGGCCAGTGTGCCTCTGGATTGCTAAAGCCTGTGGAAGTCAGTCTGACAATGTAGTGTGCCTGAGTCTGATCGATCTGACCTGGGCAGTGGCATATGCTTACTCCCTTCCATCCCTGAGAACTGGTAACTCTGATGCCCTAAAGATAGCCATTTGAGGGTCTTCAGTATTTATTGTTAGGATTTTGTCAAGCCTGCTTCTCTTCTGTGTGTTAAAATACAAACAAGGCCAAAAATGTCATAAGGAGAGTCCTTTTGGAGGAAGTGTTTTCACATCTGGAGAAGAGAAGCTGTGTTGAAACCTCAGAGCAGCCTTCCAGTACCTGAAGGGGCCTACAAGGATGCGGAAGAGGGCCTCTTCATCAGGGACAGTAGCGACAGGACAAGGTGTAACAGGTTCAAACTGAAACAAGGGGAGTTCAGGTTAGATATAAAGAAGAAGTTCTTCCCTGTGATGGTGGTGAGGCTTTGGCACAGGTTGTCCAGAGAAGCTGTGGCTGCCCCATTCCTGGCAGTGTTCAAGCCCAGGTTGAATGGGGCTTGGAGCAACCTGGTCTACTGGAAGGTGTCCCTGCCCATGGCAGGAGTTTGGTTCTAGCCATCACAAGTGGTCTGTTCTTGACCACCATTTTTTCCCAGAGATTTGTCTGAGCACTTGATTGTGTGTAGCTCACGAGCAGTGAAGCTTAGAATGATGGAAAAGGCATCCAGGAACAGGTTGTCACCATTGGAATAATTTATCTAGCCTTAAGCCTGCTGCTAGAAGGCCATCTCGAGAAAAATAGCATTCAAGAGCAGGTGAAGGGCCAGGTAAGTGGACTTTGTTGACATCCTATGACCTCCTAGCTCATATATGCTATGAGCTATAGCCTGAGCATGTCCAGTGTTAGAGTAGGTGCTTGCTTCCTAGTCAGCACAGAACTTATTTCCAAATCATGTTTCCAAGTGTTCCCTTCAGTTCCTGTTTAAGTCTTTGAGGACAGCTAACAAATAGAATTTAAAAATATCTCTCTCCCATTGGAAATTTTGATATTTCTACATTTGTTTTAATAAAAAAAAAAGCTGAAATGATGAAATACCAGAATTTCTTGTGAAACAAAAGGTTTTGTACAAAGTTTGATTTGATAATGTTGATACATCCACTTTCCACATAACATTAAGCTGAGTTGCTGTGTTAATCTAACTGGAAGTCAGTGGGGTATGGACATGGGGTCAGAAACAGATTTTCCCCAGAGGCACTGCAACTGCTTAGGTCAGTAAAGAGTCTAAAGGTAGACTGAGACCAACCCAAACGTTATGCTTTGTTTTGATGATAGAGAAGTGATCGCTTTACAAATTTTACTGGAAATGTTATCTTGTGAAAGCCTACATTTTCCATTAAATCATCAGTGTTATGGAAAACTGGCCATTACTCTTGACAAATGTCAGTTCTTAACTGAAGAAATCATCATTTATGTATGATCACTTTACTAGCTTGTTCATAAGTCTATGGGTCTGGAGCCATGTTGTGTGCTATGTGCTGGTTTAGGAGTACCCAGTAGGCTGCAGACATGTTTGAGAATAAGGTGCAAAGTTGAGTATCAACGAGGGATAACGCACAAGGATGAACTAACAACTGCAAGTTCAAAAGAAACAGGACAGTCTATATTCATTCACCTCTTTACTACAAATGACAGTTGGACTTTTTTTGTTGTAATTGTACTTTTTTTTTCTTGACAATTTTGCAGGCGTCTTCACATTATTCTTACAACTTCATAAGAGGGAAAAACGTGGTAGTCATAGCTAACTAGCCACTAATCCTAATGTAAAAATAAGTTTCTTCTAGATCAATCCCACTGAATACATACCTGCTTGATGTTAAGCAGCTGTGTCAATGCTTTGCAACTTAGGGACCATAAATGGATTTTTACTAGTAGATCAGTAGTTCCTGCTCCATGATTGTGTTTGTCCCTTAATGTTAAAAGGGGTTTGTTGCCTGTGATTCTTTAATTTTAGAGCTCATTGCAGAGGTACGTACATGGAAAAAGCGAAAGTTTAATGGATGTAAATGATTGCTATATGATAAATTTCTACTCTGTTTCTTTTGTGTGATCAGGTCTATCTGAAGTCCATTTATCTGTGGAGGGAAAGGGAAAGAGAGAGAGGACAGGAAGAGAAAAAGAGAGAGGGGGAAAAAGAAGAAAAAAGTTAGGAAAGGAAAAGGAGGAGAAGGGAAAGGAGAAAGAGAAGGGGAAATTAAGTTAGATGAGGTGAGTATAAAGTGTGCGGTAAAAAGTCTTAAAGTCATCATGACAGCTAATCTTACAATCTCTGAAATATTTTGTGCTTGTCACTTATGCCATTGCCTTAAATAACAATACTATGAATACATAAGTACGTACACAAACTCAACCAATGGGTTAATCTTGCAGGTTGGGAAAGTGTTTAAATACCCTGGCTGTGTAAATGTCATTTTTTAGTGAAGTATGCAGAAACTGTCTTTAAGCAAATGAGGCTATTGCTCATGATATGAGAATCCAAATGGGAAATATTATTTAATAGTTAGAATAAAGTGGTCTGTATGGTGAGGAATAAATTGGGCTGCCTCACAGTGACTGAGCAGAGAAAATAGGAGATGATGTGAATGTGGAAATGGTAATTTGCGATGGGTCTTGTAACACTTGTAGCATGTCTATGAACAGTGAGAACACAGTAGGATGGTTCTACCTTTCCTTGTTTAATAAAAGGTGTGCTTCAGGCATTTGCCTGACAGAGCCTTGTGCAACTAAAATTTTGCTGGCTTCTGCTCTACTGTTGTATCCAGGTCAGGTTGTTTACACAGTTTAAATAGTTAAACGGTCAGATTTCTTGTGAGCAGAGAACATGCATCTTTAGCCAAATTTCTGAAAACAGCAATTCTGGCCTCTTGGTTTTGTGACGTCCTTTGCACTGTTTCGTTTGACACTTAGAAATGAAATCATGTGAAATTGATGACTTTGGAAAAAAAAACAAAACCAGCAATATATTTGAAGGCATAATTCATAAGGCTGGAAGATGGAGATCTGATTTAGTTGCCAAAAATAGAAGTGAATGAAAGGTTTATCTGTTTTTGCCAGTGCTACAATATTAACAAGCTCAACAGCTTCCTTTGGAGTACCTGAGAGTTTATTTGGGAGTGAGAAGCTGAGTGAAATGGCAAATTTTTCAGTGTTACTGAACACATAACAAAGAAAACCACTGTGATGGCCAAGCTTCTGTCTGCAGACATCTTTTTCTTAAACAGATGACGGCTTGAGCGGCCAGCTGGACTTAAAGTAGATGCAGATTTTTCAAAAATCAGGTTGTGAATCTGAAGATTAGTTTTGGCATCTTACTGAAATAGTTTTATTGATGAGATGATGCTCCAGATGCTTCAGAGACTGGTTCCATCTTTTCTTTTGTCCAAAGGAAAAGAATCACTGGAGAAATTGAACACATGGAATTATGACAATGACTGCACCAGTACTAAGGTGGTACCAGGAGCTCTCTCACAAAAAAGATATAAAAATCTGGCAGAGGGCTCTCTGTGTCCTTCTCTGGGCTGCCTATGGAGAAGGAAACTGGATTTGTGGTGCTTAACTGTGGATCGTTCTTTCATGAATTTTGGACTTTCATTTTAAGTTGCTTACAAGCTCTTCTACAGCTTGCGTTGCAGTTATCTTTGGGAAGCAACAGGGAAGCGAGGTGCAAAATACCTATCCTGATACAGATTCATCCTGTTTTCTAGGTGTTAGATACTAGAAGGTTTTTCAGCTCAGTTTTACTTCTCTTAAAAATAATGTTTCCACTCGCCATATCTGTTAGAGTGTTGTCTTTAATAACCTGGATTTAATATTGTCCATTTCTGTGCTACTTCACACCAATGCAAGAGGAGAGCATAATGCCACCAGATGAGGACAACAGGTTTTCTCACATTTACACTCACATTGCTGGAGAGTTGTAAATGGCGAGGAGAAGCAGACAGGCCAACCCAATATGGGTGATAAGCAACTTCTACCTTATTTGTGACGCAGTTCACACATATATAGGAGTGGTATTCAGCCACTCCTTCTTGGCATAACAGTATTGGTTAGCCCCCACAGCTTCCTCCACATTCTCCTCCCAGGTCCGGTCTCCGGCCACCTGTGGGGGCCACCCCCTGCCTTGCTTGCACAGTCCTCCAGAACTCTATGGTCCTGCTCTTAGAGTCATTCTGCAACAGAGAGTAAATGATAACAGTGTAAGTTTCTTTCTAATCTTCTCACATTTTCGTAGGAATGAGCTATATTTAAAGCTGCATTGAATCTTAATTTTTTGTTACCTTTTCCTTCTATCATTATTTTCCATCTGGCTTTAGTTAATCTTCGCACAGTTATTTGGAAGAGCAAGCACCAAGTCTTGTTTTTCCTTTCCTTCTGTGTGAGGGAGAAAAGCCTGACAGCCCTATACATAAAGATGAATGAATGACTTATAAATTGTTCAAGCGATTACTGCTGCTACTTTATCATTCAGTTATATCCTTTGCATTGACTAGTATTGAATTGCAGGGAGCCCTGTATATAAATAGAGCCATGTACCTTTATTTTCAGCAGAGGATCTAACTGCTAAGTATAAATGCATGGAGATGCAAAGAATTGCATAAAGACAGAGAATACATCCTAGGTGACTTGCTTAGCCTTATTGGCTTGTGATTTCTGTGGAACAGCAAACCCACTATCATGCAGGTAGATAGCACATCAGTCCTACTGACCACAGTACACATGCCAACATACAACTCACTGTGTCTACTCTCCAGGTGAGCAAAGGGAGATATCAGGATGACATTAGTAGGAAAAATGTTTAGCATCACTGAGTGTTGAGCACTTCTGTTCACATGGCTTGAGTATTTTTTATGATGGACAAGCAAGAATGAGAAGCTACTTTTGAAGACTGGTTTAGCACTTGTCCTAAGACTTTCTGTACTGTCATCTTTTCCTCTCTCCTTAAATAAGGAGATGTACTTTGGTGGGAACCTTACAAAATCCGCATTGTGTTTTTAACATCACCAAGCTTTCTTATGCAGGAGTAAATATTAGTTGCTGAACATGAACAATGTCAGAGGAATTTTCTTTGTGATTAATGGTGTGGCAGCAGATAACAAGAGGGATTGCTGTTCTATTTGTACAGAATGGCAGTTTGTCAGAAAACAACCTGGGCAGCGATTACTGGCAATGCTCCAGAAAACGTGTCCTCATGATAAGCAAGCTATAAGTATGGTGGGCTTTTCTAGTTGGACAGATTGCCGGACTTTGCTGACCAGCATGCAGAAGAAGAAGGTTTCTTAGAGGACCCTGATGAAGCAGCATGTCCCATGCTGCCTCAAAATCAGACTTAGGAGCCAGTCACACTGTAGTCATCATCACCACTGATTTTGAAACCATCAGTTCTCTTCTACTAGGAAGTTTTTATTGTATCTGTTGCACAAAAATGTTTTCCAGTGTTTGGGGATTTTAAAAGAAAACTTCTTAGGAATATACTTTTTTCCCGAATTCTGCTTTGCCTCCTTTTTTGTTGCAGCAAGTAGAATCTCTGGCAAACACAGTACTTAGATCTTCCACAGGAGATTTCATGAAATATCTAGTAAAATTCTAAGAAATGTAAGGCCTTGACATCTATGTCATTCATAGAAGCACACAGGTCACTGGCTTCTTCAGGCTCATTTAATAATGCCATGTTCCTTACACATTTGCCATAGTCTGCTTTGTTAGCTACTACAGGCCTGTAGCTACCAGCTGGATCTCACTTAGGAGGTTGTACTTGCCAATTTTTTCTTCAAACTTATTTCAGTAAGTTGGAAAAGCCTGCTCCCCCTCTCCCAAAAAAACATGATTAATTGGCCATGCTTTGCCATGACAACATGTGGACATGGAAGAGAGCAGAAGCTGCTGAGAGGGAGCTGCACCTTGTAGAAATAATTCCAACCTTTGGTGCTTTTTGGATGTGAAGAAAAACAAAAGGGTAATTTTGTACACACAAATTACACAGACTCTTGAAGTAGCTTGGTAGTATGATTACAGACATATGGCCTCAAGCTGTGCCATGGGAGGTTTAGAGTGGGGATTAGGAAATATTTCCTCTGCAAAGCATTATCAGGCATTAGAACAGGCTGCCCAGGGCAGCGGTGGAGTCACCGTCTCTGGAAGTGTTCACAAAACATGTAGACGAGCCCCTCAGTGACCTATTTTTGTAGTGGCCTTGGCAGTGCTGGAGGAAAGGTTGGGCTTGATGATCTTTAAGATCTCTTCTGACCTGGTTGATTCTATGATTCTATACGGAATTTTTTGCTTTCCATAAGTTAAAAGCCATCCAGACTATCTCTTGTCTTTGCTTAAGTGTCCTTTGTCAGAAAGCAAAGCACCATGTGACAGAGAAGCATTCCCAGGATAGTATCTCAGCATAGCAAGTCACACATAATGCTGTTTTCCGTACCTGTATCTTGTAAACAGTCATTTTTTGCCATAAATTGATAAAAAAATACATTCACTGGGTGGTCTTGCTATGCCTTGGAGAGTATGTGTTGGGAAGGTTCCTAAGGATGTTTGCAGAACTTATCTGCAGACCCTACTAAGTGAAAATAATAACAGAATTATGGTTTGGTTTGCTTACCTGGTCGTGATTTAATCCTTGTGGTAGTTTTATGGGAGTGGTGTGGTCTAATTCCTTAATCAGTATCTAAAATGTTATGCTTATGGTACACTGATCCCATTTTTCTGATTAGAATCATAGAATCCCAGGACCAGGTTGGGTTGGAAGGGACCTTAAAGCTAATCCAATACCAACCTCCTGCCACAGGCAGGGACACCTTCCACTAGACCAGGTTGCTCCAAGCCCCGTCCAACCTGGCCTTGAACACTGCCAGTGATGGGGCAGCCATAGGTTCTCTGGGCAACCTGTGCCAGCGCCTCACCACCCTCACAGGGAAGAACTTCTGCCTAAGAGCTCATCTCAGTCTCCCCTCTGTCAGGTTAAAGCCACTCCCCCTTGTCCTGGCTCTACAGGTCCTTGTCCAAAGCCCCTCTACAGATTTCTTGTAGCCCCTTTAGGCACTGGAAACTGCTATGAGGTCTCCCATTATGGAGCCTTCTCTTCTCCAGGCTGAACAAGCCTAGCCCTCTCAACCTGTCTTCATAGGAGACATGCTCCAGCCCTCGCAGCATCTTTTTGACCCTCTTCTAAGGTCTCTTCAACAGATCCATGTCCTTCTTAGGCTGGATCTCCAAAGCTGAATGCAGTACTCCAGGTAGGGTCTCACAAGAGAGACATTTTGCCCTTAGTGAAGCCATGCTGGCTGTCACCAGTCACCTATTTATTTTCCAGGTAAATTAGCATCGTTTCCAGGAGGATCTGCTTCATGATGTTGCTGTGCACCTAGGCGAGACTGTCTGACCTATAGTTCCAGGTCTTCCTTTTTTCCCTTTTTAGAAATGGGGGCTATGTTTTCTCTTTTCCACTCATAGGGAACTGCTGGACTACATGAGTTCTCAAATGTGATGGATAGTGGATTGGCCACTTCATCTGCCAGTTCCCTCAGGAACCATTTTATCAGGTCCTATGGACCTTCAAGTTCCTCAGTTGGACCTTCTACCATCTAAGGGGAACCTGATCTTCTCCTATAGCAGGTGGTTCTTCATTCTCCCAGTCCCTGCCTTTGCCTTCTGTCACTTGAACAGTGTGTCCGGAGCTCTTGCTAGTGAAGACCAAGAAAGAAAAGTTATTGAGTACCTCAGCCTTCTCCATTTCCTTCCTGGCAGACTCCACATTTTCCCTCATCTTCCTTTTATTGCTGAAACACCTATAGAAGCTTTTCTTGTTGCCCTTTATGTCCTTGGCCAGATTTAATTCTGTCACAGCTTTATCTTTCCTAACCTGGTACCTCATTGCTTGAGCAGTTTCTCTATATTCTTCCCAGGCTACCTGTCCTTGTTTCCACACTCTGTAGGCTTCCATTTGGTGTTGGAGTTTTTCCAGGCGCTCCTTGTTCATCCATGCAGGCTTTCAGGCATTTCTGCCTGACTTCCTCTTTGCTGGGATGCATTGCTCCTGAGCTTGGAGAAGCTGATTCTTGAACATTAACAAGCTTGCTTTGTCCTGCTTCTGAAGATAACTGTTTTACTGGAAGTCACCTTCCAGGAATCAAATAGTACAGCTGTTATTCCTGTAAGATAAATTACAATAATGTGAATACCAGGCACATCCTCACAGACCCAGCTCTCTATCAGTACAGATATTGCAGCAGTTGTCAGAGTATAATTATATTAACTGTGTGTTTCAGAAGTTATTCCTCTGTATGTCTTTTATAGGACTGTTATATTTACTCTGTGATACTGCAACAGACTTAATAAAAACTTCCTTTTCTCACCTTAGGGCAGCTAAACCCCATGTTTATAATTGCAGATATTTGCATACAAACCTTCCTCAGCCTCTCTGATTTAAAAATCTGACATGAGAAATCTCCTCTGATATCATTTTATGAAATTTTAGTCCTAAACTATTTATTTCTTATTCTGTTTACATGCTGTGTTTGTAATAATGGACAATACTGAAATATAGTATATGAAAAGTTAAATTTCATTTTAAAATAGGCATAAGAATACCTAATGAGTTGAAGATAGCCTCAGGAACTCATCTGTGCCCATGTTTATCAAATCAGTTAGTGACTTTGACACCTTAGCTGCTAAAGAGGTGAACTCTTGTCTCATTTTCCTCATTTCTATTAATTAGAATTGATGTGAAAGGAAGATGCTCACACCTGTGTTAAATTTGGACACACATTGCATAGACCGTGTGTTCTCAAATGGAGACAAAGTCTGTGTCCTAATTTTTTATGTTAATGGTGGCATTTTTGAACCCCTAACTGTAGCGAAGAATAGGGTGGTGGAGACACTGCATAGGCTGCCCAAAGAAGCTGTGGCTGGCCCATCCCTGGCAGTGTTCAAGGCCAGGTTGGACACAGGGGCTTGGAGCAACCTGGAATGTGCGCCTGCCTGTGGCAGGGGTTGGAAGTGGATGAGCTTTAAGGTCCCTTCCAACCCAAACCAGTCTGGGAGTCTATGGTTTGGAGCCTGGATCCTTTATTCTCTTATATGAAATATGCTCTATTGTCCATCTCGTTTATAAAACAGAGCTGATAAGCTCTGTCATAACTGAGTTATACAGATAAGCAAAGCATAAAGTGCCATGCTCTGGTAAATGACAGTGGTAAAATAAACTGGCTTTTTATTGGTATTCCAAAATATCTTTTAAGCAGAAAAATGAGAAAGGTTGTTTTTCCCTCCTATAACTCTTACTCCACTAGGCAGACATCAACCAAGACCAATAGAGAGGCTTGGTTCATAAGCTGAAGTTTATGATGTTTTATTCACTGGCAAAAATTGCATGGTGCTTTGAGACTTCTTGACGAGGTATGTGCAGTCAGTGTCACTCCACTTCTTAGAACTAGTATCATACACAGCATAATACTGTGAGGAGCAGGTGAGGTCCAGAAGAACAGTGCTTCTAGACCTGCAGAAGAACGGAGGGGGAGAGGGATAGTTAGCATATAGAAGACAAAAAGAGAATTGAAATAGCAACAAAGTAAGTAGGAACTGACTTATTTTTTCCATCTCACATATTC
The DNA here is from genome assembly GCF_033815535.1 of Pezoporus flaviventris. Taxonomy (NCBI): domain Eukaryota; kingdom Metazoa; phylum Chordata; class Aves; order Psittaciformes; family Psittacidae; genus Pezoporus; species Pezoporus flaviventris. Next base: position 2,253,100 of record NW_026892562.1, read on the forward strand.
AGCTATCTAGTCTTATGGTGTGATCTGGTAGGAGCAAATGTTCATTTTACTGTTGTAAATACTCTTTTTCCTTATCTGTCAAATGGCTACCAAATGAAGACACAGACAACCGACAAGGATCCATCCAAAGTCCAAGTTAATTTGACTGAGCATTTTAAATGGATAGGCTCCTATATTTCAGTTACATATGCAGAATTTGGTCAAATATAACACAAAATATGAGCTTAGCTGAAGATGCAGGGTGGAAAATTCCCAACCAGTAAAGTTCTGTTAAACACCACGCACAGATTCAGCCTGGTGCTGTCTTAGTACAGCTCAGTTTAATTTTCTCAACATGTGGGTAGCAACTACTATGGGAACTGTGAAATGGAATCGGGGCTGGGGAAAGTGAGTTGCTGAGAAATTTTCTAGAACATATTGTTCTGCTCTGCCCGTCAGGATTTAATGTTCTCTGATAATTATGTTCTCTGTAAATTATGCATGCATGAATTGTGCGTATAAAATGTCAATGACATTTCATTCTTATTTAATAATTCCAGGGGTTGCCAACTTGAGAGTAATGAAGAAAGCTCTCTTAAATCCCTAATACCACTACCTACTAAAGACAAGAGATAAAGTAAGTTGAGTTAGAAAATTAAGTAGGGTTTGGGGGAGCTGTTTTAAAATATGTTCAAGGCCAGGCTGGACAGATCTTTCAGCAGCATGGTCTAGTGTGAGACATCCCTCCTATGGCAGGGGGGTTGAAACTGGATGATCTTCAGGTTCTTTCCAACCCAAACCATTCTATGATTCTATGATTTTTGACAAATCTTTCTTATGCCAACTAAAGCATCACAATATAAATGAGTTGCTCCAAACTGTTTACTACGATAATTAAATTTGCTATGCTCCAGGGTCAGAAATAGCTGGTTTATAACTGTTGCAAATCAAACTCTCTGCCACTGAAGCAGTCATTTGCCAAGAGACCATGACACCTCATCCTTTAGATGGATATTGCTTGAAAACACCCCCTTTTATTTTACCCTGTGCAGCTGAGTGGGCATCCACTATGAAATTGTACTGAAGGGAATGGAAGTTGAATCAGCCATACGTTTAACAATGCATAACCTTTATTATTCTGCTCCCGGGAGCATTGAAGTTTGCATGGCTTAGCAAGTTGCAAGCTGTAATGACAGCACTTATGACAGACAGCAGCGGCAGCAGCAGAGATTCAGTGAGGAAAGCAGACATAGCACAGCTTCAGAATTCACAGATATTTTGCAGAGCTGTTCGGCACCTGGCTAATAGCCCCTAATTCCTTGGGGATTCTTTGTAAGACACCATTATCCATGCTAAGGCTATTTGCTTTTAATACAGATATAATGTGAAACGCTATCAAGAAATTCAAGTGATTCAGCCATTACATTTTCAATACTTTTTGTTTCCACAAAGCATATATAGCTTATGAATTAAACAGTGAAATAAGTTGTTTCCTGGCTCTATTTAATAGATTTTGAAATTCATTACAACAGTGTATTCCATTAGAATATTTTGCACTTACATTTTGGCTGAGCTTTCTTTGATTCCTCAGGGTGAATAGGGGAAGTAGATACGTGTATGTGCAGTGTACTATTTTCATTTGATTGCTGGACAGGACTGGTAGCACTGCACACTAGTTTAAACATTGGACTAGTTTTCACCAGTATTCTTTTCTGACACTATAAAGTCGTATGACCTGATAGGAAAAATCCTTGTGCTTTGCTTGGAGATAATGAAAGATGAGATGTGCAACCGGTGATGGTACATTCAAATACTGCATTCTTTCAGAAAGAGATGATTATGACCAGTGGTATATCAGTTTCCCACATGTAAACGTTATCAGGAGATGGTAATTAGGTAACAGATCACTGATTGCATCCAATGACAGAAAGGAATTAGTGATTATAAAGGAGAGAGGAGGATGGGTAGAGGAAATAAGAGGAAGAAAAGCTCACTGCGGAGTAGAGATGTCAGTGGCAGAGAAGCAGTGGGGTGAGCACATCCTGCCAAAGAAAGTTGTATTCCAAAATCCAGAGATTAACTGGAGTTATGAGATACATAAAGTATCACAGTATGTTAGAGATTGGAAGGGACCTCGAAAGATCATCTAGTCCAATCCCCCTGCCGGAGCAGGAACACCTAGATAATATTACACAGGAATGCGTCCAGGTGGGTTTTGAATGTCTCCAGGGAAGGAGACTCCACAACCTCCCTGGGCAGCCTGTTCCAGTGTTCCGTCACCCTCACTGAGAAGAAGTTTCTTCTCAAGTTTAAGTGGAACCTCTTGTGTTCCAGTTTGTACCCATTACCCCTTGTCCTATCATTGTTTGCCACTGAGTAGAGCCTGGCTCCATCCTCGTGACACTCCCCCTTTATATATTTATAGACACTGATAAGGTCACCCCTCAGTCTCCTCTTCTCCAAACTATAGAGACCCAGCTCCCTCAGTCTTTCCTCATAAGGGAGGTGTTCCACTCCCCTAATCATCTTCGTTGCCCTGCGCTGGACTCTCTCCAGCAGCTCCCTGTCCTTCTTGAACTGAGAGGCCCAGAACTGGACACAATACTCCAGATGCGGTCTCACCAGGGCAGAGTAGAGGGGAAGGAGGACCTCTCTCGACCTACTAACCACTGCCCTTCTAATACACCCCAGGATGCCATTGGCCTTCTTAGCCACAAGGGCACAGTGTTGGCTCATGGTCATCCTGTTGTCCACTAGGACCCCCAGGTCCCTCTCCCCTACACTGCTCTCTAACAGGTCGTTCCCCAACCTATACTGGAACCTGGGGTTGTTCCTGCCCAGATGCAGGACTCTACACTTTCCCTTGTTATATTTCATCAAGTTACTCCCTGCCCAACTCTCCAGCCTGTCCAGGTCTCGCTGGATGGCAGCACAGCCTTCTGGCGTGTCAGCCACTCCTCCCAGCTTAGTGTCATCAGCAAACTTGCTGATAGTACACTCAATTCCCTCATCTAAATCATTGATGAATATATTAAATAATACCGGTCCCAGTACTGACCCTTGAGGCACTCCACTAGTTACAGGCCTCCAACTAGACTCCGCCCCATAGACTACAACTCTCTGGCTTCTCTCCTTCAGCCAGTTCGCAGTCCACCTCACTACCTGATCATCCAGTCCACACTTCCTCATTTTAGCCGTGAGGATGCTGTGGGAGACTGTGTCAAATGCTTTGCTGAAGTCAAGGTAGACCACATCCACCGCTCTGCCATCATCCATCCACCGTGTTATTTCCTCATAAAAGGCTAAGAGATTGGTCAAACATGATTTCCCCTTGGTGAAGCCATGTTGACTGCCCCTCATAACCTTCTTATCCTTGATATGCCTTAAGTTGGTACCAAGGATAAGGTGTTCCATCACTTTCCCAGGGATGGAGGTGAGGCTGACCGGTCTATAGTTACCCGGGTCCTCCTTCTTGCCCTTTCTGAAGACTGGAGTGACATTTGCTTTCCTCCAGTCCTCAGGCACCTCTCCCGTTTCCCAAGACTTGGTAAAGATGATGGAGAGTGGTCTAGCAATGACTTCCACCAGTTCCCTCAGCACCCGCGGGTGCATCCCATCTGGACCCATGGATTTATGGATGTCCAGATTGCTCAACTGGTCTCTAACCCATTCCTCATCGACTAAGGCAAACCGCTCCGTCGACCTGACTTTAGTACTCTTCTAGCTGCCTAGGTTTTCTACTGTCTCAAATGAAGAATAGCCTCTGAAGTATTAAGCCCACCCAGATTCCTCATGGAAGAGGGATTTTTGCAGTAGAGAAACTTTTGGGACCTCACTTATGTTAGCAGAACCAACAGCACAAGGGAGCAAGAATTGGCTTCATGACAGGGAAACAAAACCTCTGTGCCAAAGAGGTTTTGTGGGGAGAAGTGAATTAGAGACTGGCAATGGCTGGGATCAAGCTTCCCAGGTGAGAGGATCAAATGCAGGGTCCTACTGACTGTGCTGGTTCTGAAGCTCCACATGTGTTGTAGCAGCCTGTTACAGGTTTTGCATAGTTTTCATTAGTTGTTGTGAGGAACAGAAGTGCAGGTGATTTTTGTTTTGCTGGCATCAAATTATCAAATATGTATAGTTGCACAGAATTAAGGACTAGTCACTTGAATAAGAATTCACAATATTAGACCTTACAGAAATTACTCAAAGTCAAGCACTAAGTTAGTGAGAGACTGAAGAAATGTAATTCAGGAGGTGCCATGAAAACTAAATGCCAGTTTATAGAAAGACTGTATGATTATTTATGGACATGACAAATGCCACACGACCTACAGTCTATAAAGAAAATCCAGGCTGATAGGGGCTGGTGGAGCCTTAATTTTGCTTTGATCAGTGGAGTCTTAATTTTGCTTCCTACAGTTACTGATCTCAAGAAACTGCCATAGTAATTTGTTGTTTGCATGAGTCAGAGGAGAAAGATGGGATACGGAAAGAGTTACCTGACAGGGGCTGTGTCCTTCCTCCAAATACGGCAATGTGAAACAGCCAAAATTAGCTTAAAAGGAGGAAAAAAGTAAGGTGCAGTAGCAGTATGTGTCAAAATGGAGGCAGATGAAACAAGGCCTTATGATTAACCTTTGAATTTTAATACAAGTGACTAATGGATTAGTGGGAGCAGAAGGCAGGCTGGTGATTTTACAAGGAAGTTTTATGAGTCTTCTAAGTAATAAGAAGGCATAAGAAAAGAAATTCATCTTGTAACTGGTAACTTAGCTCCTTTCACTCTGTTAAAAAGTCAGGCAATGGATGGAGATTTTTCTATTTAGAACTACAGAGAATAGAGGTCGATGAATTAGCAATTAGATGGTATGCACTGCAAGTAAAAATAAGCCAATACCTAAGTTAATAGAATGAAATGTTGCTTTGCTGATATAAATTGCATTCAGTAGCAGAAGAAAGTAAATAACTTCAGTGTATCAGCCTCTGGAATACACCCAAATGTTGTTCTTCAGCTAAGGCATTTATCACACTGAAAGGATAATTCAAAGCAAGGTCCCTAAACATATATAGGTTGGGTTTTCATTGACCTTATCATCATTTATTAATAGGAATTGTAATGAATTATTATATTTTGAATAGGCATACAATGAGAAACTATATATAGACTAAGAATCCAGTTTGGGTTACTGGAAAATACTATAATAAATAAAAGTTATTAATAAAAAGCAATGTGTAATAAATTATGGTAGGTTGAAATGTAATTGTAGAGCTTTGTGGATATTGGGCTGAATTTAAAGTTACATGTACTGGTAATCTAATGAGTCCTGACTTTTGAACAGGGCTGTGCTAATTAATCAATTAGTAATTACAGCTGTGATTAACAGCTGTGGTCACAATTGGGAACAAGTATTGATTAATCCCCTGATAATTCTGACACAGTTTAGAATAAGTAGCACTTTGAAGGATGCAGGAAACATGATTAACAAAAGTAATAATAAAAACACTCTCATTACAGTGCTGTCCTGGGGGAACAAGATTAGTGAAGGTGGGAAACCAAGGTAGATTTCCCAAGGTAAAACAGTGTTATGCCAAAGATTGCCATAATGAAAAAGAATTATTGGTAAAAATGCATACATTTTTTTATATGATGAATTTGCTCCAGACTTACAGTCTTTATGTCCCCAGTACTGAAGTCTTTTTTCATTACAATAGCATGTTCATTTCGAACTGGACTCAGAAACTCTTTTTATTCCCGTAAAAGATAACATTTATACACTTTGCAAAGTGCCATATGAATAGCAGCTCATTATCTACTACTACAAAGAGCTACTAATGAAGGGCACAGGGAAATGAATTATGCATCCTCTAAGCAAAGCTGACAATTCCATTCTCTTACAACAATGTCTTCAGTTCTTATTTTCTCTGTTCCACAGCAGAACTGAAAAGAAAGCTTTGGAGAATGTTTGTAAAATGAAGGAATATGCTAGTGTATCTATTCAGAACCAGTCTTGGCTTTATAGTGTCAAAAAGAGGTAGATACGTATGTCATCTGCCATCTAAGGCTTGACATATACAGCAGGAAGCCAAGGCTCCTGTTCCTTTACAGTTGGTTCAAAGATTTTCATCTAGGGGCCACTGTGGGCCAGGTGCAGAAAGGGCTTGAATCTGGATATATGCAATCTGAATCAGTTCCCTAGACATCAGAGTACAGAGAGCCTTCTGGTTAGCCAAGCAAACAAACAAAAAGAAGAATTACCAGTAATTATTACCAGTAATGTGGAAAAAAATGTAGATGAAAACTATTTTTAAGTATGTCGTTTACTGCGTATCAACTTCAGGCACCATTCCTTTGTACTGTGAATGAAAAGTAAGTACGAACTGTTATATTTCCTATCTGGAAAACTAGCAGAGACAGGATTTTTTTTTTTTTTTCCAGTGAGTTTCTAGCACTAGGGAAAAGAAAAAAAAACAAACCCACATTTAAATCAAGGACTTGTCTCCCAACTCTGTTATCTTCCAATGCAAATCATAACAGTGACTTCTAAGTCAAAATAATTTCTGTACTCACAACTCTCACCATTTCATTGTGATCTGTGTTTTTTATTATGATATTAAAGTTTCTGCTCTGGGAAGTTTAGTCCACTGAATATATGAGAGTTTAATAATTTAAAAATAAAACTTAGTATCTGTTAAAAGCAAAAAATCACTTTGATTTTAAACACTAGTTTGAGTGGCGTGGGTGGATGGAGGGACATGGTTGACTTCTAAGCATTTGAAATCAAGAGAGAAGACATCAAAAGAGTTTTAGTTCTAATTTTTAAGCCTATCCCGAGATTTATGGACATGGCTTACCATTTTCATCCTACTCCATTTCAGGTAATTTTCACAAAGTCTCTGTTCCTGCAGGTCGCTAGTGTCTCTGTGGACCCCTTTGCATACAGAGCCTCTTCAATTTTCATAGACTTACATAGTGAGCTGTTTATACTACCCTTTAGGGTGGCCAAAGCCTTGTCAATGCTATCCTCTACCCCAGACTGTTTTTCTGACATTCTTAGTATGATCCCAAAGTGGTGTTAGGTAAAGGAAGGAAAGGAGATAGGTGGGGGGAGAGAAAGAGAAAAAAGAGTCTCAAAGTTTAGCTGTGGATTTGAACCTCCCTGAAGTTACGTGTGTTTGGGTCTGAGCACAGTTCTATTTCAGAATACATAGGAATCTAACAAACAGAAGCAAAAAGTCCTTCTAAAATAAAATTACATTTAAAGCAGGGAAAAATTTATAGCAATAAAATAAGAATGAAATCTGATAAATGTATCAAAAGGCTTAGCACAAGATGCAGCACAATGAATTACTCCTAAAGCTTATAGCTATCTCACTTAACATTCATGATACCAAGAGGTAAGGATTTAGACACTGAAGGATCCATTTTAGAGAGCACCTGAATCTGAAGGGAATTTTGAGACCAGTACCAAATCAGGAAATACACGACTGATTTTGCCAAAAGACTGAATTTTCTTCTTTTTTTTAAAAAAAATTATTAAATAACAATGTTAAATAAGGTATGAACATAAGATGTGAGCAGATACTTTTGTTCCACAGAGTCCAGTTCCGTAAATCTACTCTTCCATCCCAGATTCTTGTTGCTTCCCACCTTTGACAGGTGACTATCTTTTAAAAGACTAGAGGGACTCATCAACTCTAAGCGGCATGATGCACACTTTTTATGCCATTCTTCAGCTAGAAACTGCAGACAATAGTAATCTAAAAAGCTTTATGTTGTAAATGTAAACAGCTTTCCTTAATGGTCTTTAGAGAATGAAAATGCTAAGAAGCACTTCTGAATTATGTAGTCCTGCACAGGACATTTGAAACAGCAGCTGACAGGAAGTGGTCTGTTTCAGAGGCAGGCACATGCATGAGGCCATCCTACTGCTATAGGTAACAGCAGATGTTATAAGCCTTGTCAAGGAGATATCATTTGTGGCAGCCAGTTAGTGATAACTAGACAGTAAATTTTTTCTATATATATTTAACAGAAAAAGGACTCCAGGATGCTCTACAGCATGCTGAGTGAATTATTGGCAGCGGAGCAGGCAAATAAGCCTTTAGGCTGTCAAAGGTCATAAGGGACTTGAGCATATTTACTTCTATCCTGCACTCTGGCTTATTTTCTGGACAGGCTTAACTCCAGTTATAAATCATGTGTCTCCTCCTTTTTAGCTGAGACCATTCTCACTTCATGTAGCTTGAATACAATTTTGCAAATCTAGACCTTAGGCTGCCTACATCAAATGTAGAATCATAGAACGGTTTGGGTTGGAAAGAACCTTAAAATCATCCGATTCCAACCCCCTTCCATTGGCAGAGATGCCTCACACCAGACCATGTCACCCAATATGTTTGAAAACAGCACAGCTCCTTGGCAAAAATTGAGGGCAAGATCTATGCAGTTATTATTTCAATAGAAAAAGTGAATATAGGTTTTGATAATTGTTTTCATCCTGCATTGAAGTATATAGCTCCTGGTGCTGCAGGTTGCCACAGTGATAACCTTCAATGGTAATATGTAAAGACTTCATTGCTGACTCAAGAGTAAAAAATTGTACCTTTTTAAAGACTAAAAGTTGTCTCTCAGCAGTCCTCAAATATAACTGAAGTAAATACAACCAAACTTTGACTGACATGGTTTATTTACCAAGGATATTTGATAAATCCCTACAGAAACATGAAAAGTCAAGAAATCCTGTTGGGCTAATGTCTAGGGATATCTACTATAGAATACATTTCTCTCAGGTGATTAACACTTTTTCTGCATCAAAATTCTTAGTTTTAATCAAGACTTTTTCACATGTAACAGATATTTTGCCATCACAGCAGGTGAAATGGTACTATGCAAGTGCAAGTTACTATATTTAGACCCTCCTTAATGAAGTCTATATTCAGAAACTACAAAACACTGTTAGACTTCACCTCTGAGATCATGTAAATGATGGTACAGTATCTAAAGAGCTAGGAATCAAGAGTAAAGATAGTTCCTTCATGACAAAATACATTTTAATCAGATTTATCAAAATGAGAAAGCACTGAAAAAAGCACTGCTAAATTTCCTGCAGCTTTGCATCGGGGTCTGGTTTCTACTGCAGCTGGGATTCTGTTGTCTGTGGCTCACATGTTCACCTGCAGAACTTAAGCTCTATGTACAGGTCAGGAACCCAGGGTCTTGGCAAAGCATCTGGAAGTGGTCAGAGGTCTGCCTGAGGTGAGGCTCTGCAGGTTGTCAAGTTTTCTGCCCTTGGGATCTGAGATGTATCTTGGGATGGGCAGCAGGGATCCCTGTCACTCTGGATCTGGTAACTTTGAGATTTTCAAATATTCTAGCTTATTTGTAACCCAACTAGAATATCTCAGCACCTGCTCATTGCAGGGCTTTTATTCCTTTTGACTCCAATTAGGTGTTCTGAATAGCTTGGAAATTAGAAGCACTGGGAACTTCTTTTGAGATTGGTGGCCTTGGACTTTGGGTTCCCACATTCCTGTTTTGTTTAAGCAAAGCTTCTAGTTGGAAAATCTTACAATTCCTTCTAATCCTTCAAAACATAGACATCTTTCTTTCCTAGAAGGAAGAATTTTCTTGTAGGGCAGGTAACAATTCAACTGACTCTGCTCAGGATTCCTGAGTTCTACTTGTAACAACCTGGGTGGGTAGGTAGGCACAACTCTTTGTTTCAGTTTCTTTATTTCTAAAACTAGTTCTATAATAATCCTGCTTTTATTTAAAGTTTCTGGACCCAATATCCTAGAGCTGAGCTAAATACTGCTTGTACAGCATCCTGAGTGAGCCCACTGCAATACATGTTTGAGGGTGAATTCAGGTTCAGATTTAGTCTGAACAGCATGGGGATCTGATTTCCTTCGTACAGAAGCCCTGTCCAGCCTGGCCTTGAACACTGCCAGGGATGGGGCAGCCACAGCTTCTCTGGACAACCTGTGCTAGTGCCTCACCACCTTCACAGGGAAGAACTTCTGCCTAAGATCCCATCTTAGTCTCCCCTCTGTCAGGTTAAAGCCATTCCCCCTTGCCCTGTCTCTACAGGCCCATGTCCAAAGCCTCTCTCCAGGTTTCTTGTCACCCCTTTAGTCACTGGAAACTGCTCTAAGGTCTCCCTGGAGCCTTTTTTCTCCAGGCTGAATAAGCACAGCTCTCTCAGGCTGACTCCAGAGGAGCGATATTCCAGCCCTTGGAGCATCCTGATTATCCTAGATTTCTCTTGTCTTTTCTGCTCTCAACACAGAGCTACCAAAGGAACAGCAAAGCTTACCGTACAAGGGAAAGCAAGCTGACAGAAAGGATCAAGCCAATAAATCACGTCAAGAAGGCAAGGCTAGTGCTGGCTAGGTATGTGGTTGACATGTTACACCTACAGTGTAGCTCAGGCAGGACCAGGGGCCAGGGTATGAGCTCAGGTACTGCTCTGAAGCCAAAAGGTGCACAGATGGAGGCTCAGGCTGGGGCTTCTCTCAGTTTTCCTCACAGCATAGCTGGTTTCACAGAAGCCTGGTTCAAAGTGTACTGTAGTATGGCAGACCCCTAAGGCTTGTGATGGGAGAGCATCACAGGAAGACTGAAGAAGAAGATGGGTACAGGCTAGCCAGGGCAATTAGACCCTGTTGGTGCACTCAGGGTTTTGACAAAGACTATCTCATGCTAAAACATAGTTTGAATGCTTACAAAGATGAGCAATATCCCTGAATCAGTAAATCCCCATGCTTCATCCATACATTTATCCCTATCAATGAGGGAAAATAAAATTAGCTACTATAACTTTTAACTTCTGTATTAAATTTAAGTATTGATTAAAATTCACCTAAGTTCCCATTTTAATTTATTAACTGTATATTCATTAATCAGTATCTGGGGAGGGAACACTTTGAAATTATATTCCCTACTTTCAGATACTTCTGACATGTCATTCCCAGCATCCCAATTCATCCAGGAATGCACTCAGCATAGCAGCCAGCTGAAAGGCTTTGTACCACTTCATTTATAACTACTTCCAGTGGACCAGTTCATGATGTTCTCTCTATTCCCTTAGGATGCCTAACATCAAGGAGCACTAGAGCTCAGAATTTTGCCCTCTTTTAATTAACGTTCATCAGAAATATCACACAAAACACAGTTGTTCATATAATTCTCTCTAGTTTGCCTCCTGTTTATTGCCTAAATAGATGCAAAATTAAGTGTAAAACAGGATACAGTATCAAGCAGGGTATTATTTGAGTAAGAAAAATAAATCTTTTCACAAAACAGTGATTAAAAGTATTCAAGAATGACTTCTGTGCTGAATAGAGATGAGCCAATAATGCATAAAAATTTCCTACACATTTTCATTCATATTTTCAAATAGATTCATATATTCTTGTGTTTTCTCTCTTGAGTTCCCTTCCACGTGTTTGTGGATTTAAAGTGAACATTAATTCCCAAGTTGTGCATATGACAATGTGCAGAAGCAGAAGATTGTATTGACTGTGGGAGTACTGCTTGTACAAATGCTTGTGCAATCTCTGAGCAGAAAAAGCCACCATATTACAAAGATCAGTGAGCAGAACTTTGGTTTAAATGTGGGTGTATATATATGTACCCTATTCAATTATTATTTCTCTGTGTTCTGTTGTTTTCATACCACTTATGTAGAAATATGAATTTGTCTGAGTAATATAAATAAGGAGTTCTTGCTCTATGGTGCTGTCTTTGGACAAATGTAAAACAGCAAATGAGAAAAAAAAAAAATGGAAGCAATGCATGTGGGAAGCAAGTGAAGCCAGGGCTTGTGTCTATGAGGTGTTAAACTGGCAGAATTGCAGCTAGGAAATTAAACAATGACTTGACTGGTTTTTGCCTGCTGTACTCAAAACTGCATGTGGGGAGCTCCATCCAACCCCAGTGCAAGGTAGCTTTGGAGCACAGGACTTCTACTGCAGATACAAGTCTTACATGTGTGATGTGGTGTCTAGAGTGATATCAGCAATATAAACTGTGGTGTAATTTGGTATTGTACATACTTAGAAGTGTGACTCCACTATAGTATCACTTAAGTCATTTGTAGCCAGTTTTATCCTCTGTCTAGGCATGGTCTAGTGTGAGGTGTCCCTGCCTGTGGCAGGGGGTTGGAATAAGTTGATCTTAAGGTCCTTTCCAACCTAAACCATTTTATGATTCTATGATTCAGTTTCATTTAGCTTAGGGTGCTTCCAAAATAAAGCAAGCTAAACTGAAAAATAAGAGAGACATAAGAAGCAAAAGGTTTATCAAGACAACTCAAAGGCTTTATTACCTCCCTACCTTATATTAACTTTTATACAGGCAATACCATCCTGAAAATGCCAATTTTTCCAGTGTGTATATTTCCTTGGGTGCAGAACACCACTGCAGTGTTCCACCATTAATGTCATAGAAGGATCCCAGCAAACGCATGAAGTTTACTATAAAGCTTTTGCCATTTTTATATGAACTTTTGAGTTAATGATGTCACACAGCAATATTAACTAATCATATTATTAATTAGTTTCTGGAATTAAAGTGGTTTATTTTTAGAAATTATTTAATGAAAACAGGCAAACTGTATTTCATGGGCATGATGTAGAAATTCTCACAACTTTCCACTCTTTGCTCTACCATGGATAGACTTAACAAGGAGGTTTTCAGTGCACTTCTAAGGAAAAAGGTCAGAATATATTTTCTCTTTCTAATGACAGCCGGCAAGCCTCAACTCCTTGCACTTTGTGGTAGTTAAGGAATGTTTGATATTCAGCACAATGTACCACAATGATATTTCTTATTAATGCATTATAGGAGCAGAGGGTCCATAAATATTTGCCTTTGTTGTGGTTTAACCACAGCAAGCAACTAAGTACCACATAGCCGCTTCCTCACTGCTTGTGCCCCTCCAACCTTCTTGCTGGCAGGGCTCAGAAGTCCTTGACTTAGTATAAAACCTACTTAATTGCAACTAAAACATCAGTGATTCTCCTGCTAAATTGAAAACTTGGCACTGTACCAGGTACTAGGAAGAAAAATAACTCTGTCATAGCTGAAACCAGGACAGCCTCTTGGCAACTTTATTCCCATGAAAATATGCTTTTAATTCTGTGGTTGTGTGCAGCTGAAAGAACCCCCAGGGTATCTCTGTACTTTCAAAAGTGTTTTCTGGAGAAAATATCTAAATAAATAACCAAATTAAAAATGCAGAAGAAACAAAAGTGACATTAAATAATTAATGCATTCGTTTGACTGAAAGCAAAAAAGATAGCTTAAAGGTTGCAAGAGAATCACAGATTGCAAATACTGTCCCACGGATTCTCTTCTAAGTGTGTATAATTACACTAAACCCATGAAGATATCCAGGAAGAGCACCTAAAAATTCAGTTCTTATTCAAATAATAGAAAAACTACTCTCCTGAAATTCTGAATCCATATGGCTTCCTGAAGAATGCAGTTTTTGGTTTGCTTGACATCTTTGAAAATAAGAAATATTTTGTATAATGCTCTTTTGTACTGCAAAAAGAGAGACCTTTTAAAATCTGTCATTTGTCTTGACTTCAAGACTATTATTTATCACCTTTTTCAGAAATGTTCTATGCCTGTTAAGGGATTCATGTCTAAAGGTGTTCTCAAAGAAAGGACCAATTCAAGGTGCATTCTCTTGTGCTCAAGGGCATTCTGTGAAAGGCTTTGCAGCCTGTAACCTCGGTCTCCCACTTGCCTGTGCAGTCTGCAGCCCTGGGATTCCTTTGATAGAAACCAGGACAGCATGAAAGAGGAGGCTAAGTGGCCTCTTTTCTGGGTCCCCTTCTAATAGAAGTTTGGGAACTGGCTGGTACATGATCCCAGACTTCCTTGCCATGAAGCACCACAGGAGCTCTGAGGCTGGAAAGACTGTCATGTACTTGCAATGCTTCAGAGCAGAAAATCCAAATCCCCAAAGGCCATACGCTAAAACACTGTATTAGCTTAAATGGGGCCAATGTTTTATATCAGCTGTAGAAGATATTTGCCAAAGTAAACCACTGTGAGGTCATAACAGTCTTCCAGTACCTGAAGGGGTTGTAACAGTCTTCCAGTGCCTAAAGGCTGCCTACATGAAATCTGGAGAGGGGCTTTTGACAAGGACCTGTAGGGACAGGAAAAGGGGGAATGGTCTTAACCTGACAGAGAGGAGATTGAAATGAGCTCTTAGGCAGAAGCTGTTACCTGTGAGGGTAGTGAGGCGCTGGCACAGGTTGCCCAGAGAAGCTGTGGCTGCCCCATCCCTGGCAGTGTTCAGGGCCAGGTTGGATGGGGCTTGGAGCAACCTGGTCTAGCGGAAGGTGTCCCTGCCTGTGACAGGGGATTGTAACTGGATGATTGGGTCCTTCCAACCCAACCTGGTCCTGGGATTCTATGATTCTGTGATTATGTGCAGTTAAACAGTTGCTGCTCCCCAGGAAAGAAGTGTGTGCCTTCCTCACTGGTTATGGTTCTCAGATTTAGAAGGAAGTCTGTAACAGGAAAGGCTTTACAACATGACACTTAAACATTGTGAAAGTTTCTTTACCTTAGGTCCTTGGAAGACCTTTTAAACTAAGGTGTGGTGATCATCCCAGATGCATGGAAATGAGCACTTTAAAAGCAATAGTTCTGTTGTAGTCTGTGCTTCCAGAACCAAGTGTTTACAGCAGTTAAAAAATAATTTGCACATAACTTCCTTAGCTGCTGGTTTAGCTCTTTTCCATCACTTTGTGTGAACACCCCTAGGAATCTTTCCCCACATGACAGGCAGCAAGCAGCTGTTATTCATGCAAATACACATATTCACAGGCAGGACAGGCTGCTTCAGCTGAAGTTTTAAAATAAAACCCTATATTTCCTGAAAATATTCTCTTTTATGCCATTAAGTATAGAAATGGAAGCTTTTTCTTTTCTTTTTCTTTTCTTTCTTGCTGTGCTTTGTCCTCAGTGAATATTAAAGTACCTACTGCCATAAAACAGAGGAGCAGATCAGTGCAGTTTCTTCATTTGTTGTCTTTTCAGTTGTGGCTACAGCAAAAATAAAACTGTTTTGGGGCAGCCTCAGAGCTTATTTTCTACTCAAGGAAAAATTGCACAGGACAAAAATACACCTCTGAGGTTTAATTATCCTTCTTTTTTTTTGCCTCTTTCTAGAAAGAAATGTACTGGAGCTGTGAGTTTTTCCGTGGGCAAGATACCTGTACTTGTTGCTGTTTTGATGTCAGTGGTAAAGAGGTCTTTAAAAATTAATTGTTCCTCCTTCCTTTTTTGCCATTAAGAGTTTCTCTTTTGGGCACGGATGTGCTAATCTGATGATGGATTCTGGGAAAAAAAAACCAAACAAATATCTGGTACACCCTACTTCTGTTTGTCAGTTGATGTGTTCATATCCAATGCTTGATTTTTCTCTTACAGGGATGGAACACTCATTTATGGAATAGTTTTCTGATGCCCAGTGTGATCCATCAGCTGTTTCTTTCAATAGGCATCACAGTTTTCTTTCCTGCTTGGCTGCCTTATTTCCTCTCAAGCTTCTGCTAAAAATCAAGAAAGAAAAACACTGCATTTTTCTTCAATTTTAAAGTGGCAGCATTTTCCCTGCCAAAACTGAGCATGTTAGAAAAAAGTTTCTATCCTCTCATCTCCTCTGGGGTTGCCTGAGTCACCTTAGAGAATAAAACTCTTCGAGGAGAATTCCCATTTAGAATGGGAAATGTCTCATTCTGTGATGCTGTTGAGTGATTGGAACCTTCTGGTCCTTATCCATCTGGTACTTTTAAATTTTTTACTCAATGTACCTTATTTAACTATACAGTTCCCACAGGGTAATATTTGTTTCACCTGCATAAATAACAAATGAAATACAAAACTTAACTCTGTCACACTGTGAGGGTCTGATGTAGCATCTTTCAGTCCCATGACATTTGCTATTCCAGCTGACTGGAATCTTTTCAGTCTTTTTGCACAATTTGAGGCTCTGAAAATTACTGCATAGACAATTGTATTTCCAGCAACATTGTGCAAGTCTGGGACAGGAGGTCTCATTAATGGCCTAGAGAGTGAGCATAGACGGACTCATACAATCATAGAACGGTTTGGGTTGGTAAGGACTTTAAGATCATCTTGTTCCACCTCCCCTGCCATGGGCAGGGACACCTTACCCTACACCATGTCACCTGAAATTCTGTCCAACCTGGCCTTGAACACTGCCAGGGATGGAGCATTCAGAACTTCCTAGGGCAATCTGTGCAAGGGCCTCACTACCCTCACAGTAAAGAACTTCTTCTTTATATCTAACCTGAACTTCCCCTGTTTAAATTTAAACACATTACTCCTTGTCCTGTCACTACCGTTCCTGATGAAGAGTCCCTCTCCAGCATCCTTTTAGGCCCCTTCAGATACTGGAGGCTGCTATGAGGTCTCCATGCAGCCTCTTTTCTCCAGGCTGAAGAGCCCCAAGTTTCTCAGCCTGTCTTCATATGGGAAGTGCTTCAGGCCCGATCACCCTTGTGGCCTTCTCAGCTCCAACAGCTCCATGTCCTTCTGATGCTAAGGACACCAGAACTGCACACAGTGCTCCAGGTGTGGTCTCATGAGAGCAGAATAATGGGTATATGTTCTCTCACAGGTTTATGAGAGTAGCTGACTATAGTCTATGTGGTCATTTTAGAAGACTCTTTCTGTTATTGCACACGAGCACTAGCAACCTAAAGAAATGTATTGTACAGTCACAGGCAGCAGAAGTCATAAGAAATAACTTAGACCCACAATTTTCATTTACACAGATATTTTTAAGGATAGATGACTTCATCTACAAATGCCTTAAGACATGCAGAACAAAGACGAGACGTTAACTTTGTTCAGTCATTTTTTGTTCATATATTTTTTTTCTTCACCTGAAATGTGGAGATAAGACATTTAAGTTCCTGCCCCCCAGAACAATGATGAAAGACTGAAACAAGTGACAGCTCAGGCAGATAATAGCAGGAAATCAGCATGTGTGTTTGGATCCCTTTTCTTACCATTTAGTTTGTTTGTGTTTTTTTTTCTTGTTGGTCAAGAGCTAGTGGGATCCTCTCCAACTTCTTTTGATTAATTGGTCTTTCCCTACTTGTGGAATAATTCTGCTCTTCTCTGGATGATTTCCAGCCTCTCCACCAGAAGTGGCTGAATTATTTATGCTTGGAGGGAGAAATGAAAATGTCTAGTACTATAAGAAGCCGACAGCAGCATGAAAAAAGGAATTCTACTCTAGTGTCTAGTAGCGTGTAACACAGTAGTGGTAATTTTTCTAATTAATGACAGGAAGTTTTGAAGTGGAATGTAATAATGAAAGTTACTGAGCTGGTTTTTTCTGTGGTCCCAAGACTGTTTAATTATCCACAGAACAGGAGAGCTGGCTGGGGTGCAAACAACCTGAGGAAGATGCTAGGTCTCCTGGGGCATTAACTGGAGGGGGAGCCAAGGCTTTAGACAGTGTTTTCATTTGGGAGCTCTTGTTCCCTTAAACAAACAGTTTGGTTGGGTTAATTTGACAGTGTTCCTCTCAGAGAGAAACAAATGTGTTCCAGCAACACTTGCTATTTTAATGTTTCAGAGGCAGTTTTTCTGGAGGGGAAGGGATGAACTGTAATGATTTCCAAGGTTTAATATGATATTCTGCTGGTTAGTGATTGCTTTCTCTGTTTATATAGTGTCTGGATACACAAACTCCATTTGCAGCTCAGGTACATATATATAGCTGTATTGTTGTGATCTTGCCTCAGGAGGATGGAATTTGACAGTGAGTGTCAGTTTGTACTTTGGGGAGAACAAAGCAAGATACTGGGTTTTTTTTTAATTATTAATTTTTTTAAGGCAAGAATAAAGGTTTGGTTTTATTTGGGACATTAATTTCAATGAAGAATGAGAGCCCAGTGGAATTAATTATAAGGCAAAGGAGAAGCATCCCATAAAGAACTTATTTTCTTTACAATCTTTCCTTAAAGTTCTTCAGTAAAGACCAATGGTTTCAGAAGTCTTGGCTGGAAAATGGATTATAGTGATTGAAAAGAGTAGTTCTTTTATATTTGTGAGAAAGATCATGCACCTGAACCAGATGACAACTGCATAGAAATACTTTCAATTTGTGGACTTTTCTATCAGTGTTCTATAGGAAATGTGGAATAGTAACATGAGATTGAGGAAGGAAAATAAAAGGAGACTGGAAAATTTATTGGTTAAACGATAAGCTATGTACAAACATGTTGTACACCAAAGGAGATGAAGAATTACCTATTGTAGTTTAATGAGGTTAGTCTAGCAGTAATAGAGATCTGGGATAAAGATCTGGCTGTATATCAAGGAAACTTCCCAACCATAGGAATTCTTGCATTGTGGAAGACTTTAAGGCTTTTATCTCTGCGGCCTTTTAAAATCAGATAACAGTAGAAACTGTAACTTTTGGAGTAATTTATTCCTACGTTTAGGAAAAGTGATATGTCCTTCAATAACCCTTTTCATGTTTAGTTTGTAGGTTATTTCTAAGCACTTGGTACTTTTCAGGGGTGCTGTTCTGAGTGTACTGGGATGGGAGGTTAAGAAATAAAAGTTACAGTGGGAGACTTGTAGGTGCCAGGGATCAGATGAACTATCAAGGTTGCTTGTCCAATTCTGTCAAATACCAGGTGCAATATGGCTCTTGTGTTTACTGTGATGATGGAGAATCCAGTCGAAGAGAATGCCTTGTATTATAACTTCTCTCAAAAGCACTTGTAACTTTTGTTTCACTTAGAATTAGGAAGATTATTCTCTTGGTTGGTAGTAGTGACCATTTATCTTCAGTCCCTGTTGGTAACGGCCTTCTGTTGATAAACACAGGCTAAGGGGTAAATGGTGAGTTCAACAAAGGATATAAGTACCTACATGAGACTTATTTCTGTTAGAAGTGCTTTTAATCTAACTAGTACAAGAATAAAGGACCTAAGAATTCAGGCTTTCAGCATATGTGGTACTTTCTCAAAGAAGTGGTAAATGCTCCATCCCTGGTACTGTTCAATGCCAGGTTGGACAGAGCCTTGGGCACCATGGTCTAGTGTGAGGAGTCCCTGCCCATGGCAGGGGGGTGGAACTAGGTAATCTTAAAGTCCTTTCCAACCCAAACCACTCTCTGATTCTGTGATTCTATGGTGTTAAAGTTTTACTGGGAAATAACCATGCAGAAAATATTTCTCATTATTTCTTTAGACTACAACTGGATAACATCCTAGAAAGACTCATTATCACACAACCAGAAGATACGCGAATGATGTACCTAACTCTTATATCGTCTGTGTTATGCAGCAAGATTAAAGGAACATAATGATTACTTTAATTTGGTCCTATGAAACTGCATGCAGATTTACATTGACAAATACACTTGCATTAGTTGTTCTGCTCAAAAGTCAAAGTGGATAGGTGCAATCTGTCGTTCAGAAATCACTCTAGTACAGTGTCTGAGCAAATATATCTTACATACAATCTTAAAGTACCCTGTTAGGAAACAGCAGAGGAAATGCATATTCTGGCCACAGTGTTCTGATAATATGGCTAAGTATATTTTCCCGGTCCAGAGCTCTCTCAAATTAGCCAAATGGAAATATGATCAGAAAGAATGCATCCCTTACAAGCCCTCCGTCTTTAGCTCCCCTTAAAAGTCCCATCAGGTTACTGAATAGAGGTAATGATTAATCATAGAATCCCAGGCTGTTTTGGGTTGGAAGGGTCCTTAAAGTTCATCCAGTTCCAACCCCCTGCCATGGGCAGGGACACCTTCCACTAGACCAGGTTGCTGCAAGCCCCGTCCAACCTGGCCTCAAACACTGCCAGGGATGGGGCAGCCGCAGCTTCTCTGGGCAGCCTGTACCAGCGCCTCACCACCCTCACAGGGAAGAATTCCTTGATAATAAGTTTCAGATGAAAAGCAAATAACATTCATTTGCTCCCTTCATATTAGGTCAATTGAGTTCTCCCCAAGAGACAGTCACATAGACCATGCCTTTATACCTCTCACTACAGCCTGGAGCAATCTCTCATTTTCAGAAAAATCCTTTAACCATGGATTACACAGAGTTTAGAATTAGGAAGTATGCTTTATGTTTGATTTGAGATTTGGGATATTACAAAACATATTCCAAGCATGCTTTCTATAGACTCACCAAGGCTTTACTTTGTACAGTTACTGCATGTATGTTTTATGTGTATATAGATATCTAGTGGTGAATAATTCAAAGAGCAGGATACACTTATTACAAGGGAGACATGATGTGCTCATCTGATCTGCATTGGTAAAATTATTTCCCATTGCAGAATTTGCAGAAATGATGTTCTCATTTTAAATATTTAGTACTATGCAGACACATCAGCATGTATTTTCTTTTGAAAAATACTTAATTATATCAGTTTAAAATTATGACACTGCAGCCAAGATTATTTAAATCAGATCTAACCTCTTCTAGGAAGTTTTTGCAAAAGTGAATCTTTTTTGAGTATACCGTGTACTCTATATGATTTTGCACTTCTAAGTGCAAGCCCAGTTATAAAACTGGGTCCATAAAAATAATGTGATGAAGCTTTATTTCCCTAATGATTCTGTGTACTCTGGCAGAATTTAAAAGTTAGAAAATGAGCACAGACATGCACACATACACAGGCACTGTGACTATCTATCTGTGCTGCAAACTCTTTATAATCACTTGGCTCTTTCTTCATCACCCCTTCCCCCTTCAGCAAAGTAACAGCAAAACGGAACATTATTTTGCAGATAATGGATGAAACAGGAGGTGAAACAGATGAGCCTCTAACCTGGAATTAAGAGTCAGTATCTTTGATATCAGATAGCCCAGAGAAGCTGTGGCTGCCCCATCCCTGGCAGTGTACAAGGCCAAGTTGGATGGGGCTTGGAGCAACCTGGTCTACAGGAAGGTGTCCTTGCCCATGGCAGGGTTTGGTACTGGATGAGCTTTAAGGTCCCTCCCAGCCCAAACCAGTCTGGGATTAAGTGACAAAATTTTGTCACTTAAACATTGAAAAAAAATATGGTAAAATAGAAGTTTAGCTGGACATGCAAACACTCACCATTCATTGTTGCTCTGCAGGTAATGTTAGTCATGGAGAAGAGCAGATTGGTTTTAAAAAAAACCCACATATGTATTGCATTTTTACCCTGGTTTACCTATTTATTATTAGTTTTATTTGATGATTTGTTGTGTCTTTGGAGTCTGCATTGTGAGCACTCTGTTTCCCTTTATTCCCTCTTGTTTTCATTACTGCATTTTCCATTTATCTTCAAAATCATAGCTTTCCAGACTTCTATGTCTACAGAATGCTATTGCTTGCTTCATTCAGGATCTCCTTTTCCACTCTACTTCAAGAAATATGTTGAGGCCACTAATTTCTATGGGAATATACTTAGAAAGCTGGAAGGAGTGGAAACAAGACAGGCCACATCCAAAGAATACAGTGTGGATGACTGGTGACTATGGGAGGTTAGTTTGCTGTGGAAACATGTTGTAATCCCTTATTTGTATGTTTAAAACTCCTCTCTAAGCACTGCACAATCTTTAGGTGAGCCATTACTTGGTCTTCCTCAAACTGCTTGATAAACATATGAAAGAATCTAGTTTTCCTGGTGTGCAATCCTGTGTAAAATAGGGAAGATATTCCTTTATCTTGTAATAATATTGCATAGTAACATCTTTAAGTTGGTTTTGTACTTCATTAACAAGAACTAAGCATAACATGAACAGCTATATTTCTTCGTATCTTGTTTCTAATATCTGTTTCATCTTTTTTTATCTGATTAATTATTTTAACACTGTCTATACCATTTTAAGTTGTCTGAAATACAGCTTATATGAAAAAAATCATACAAAACAGTGATAATGTGAGTGTGCTCCATGCTCTTTTCTGCTAGCATTCAGAAACAGTTAGGATAGACTTGGAGCTAGAAGCTGTAAGTACTAGGCATTGCAGAAAGTAGCCTGTTATTCTTGGGGAGAAACACAATTTTTTCCTGAAACCACAAAGTTTGTCCACATTTTAAGTAACTTCCCTGATGCTCATGCTCATTTTGTGAACTTTGAAGCATGAGGTTTGTCAACCAATGTACATCAAGTACTGGAAAAGTAATGCTGAATGGCTATGGTAGTTCACTGAATCTAGGTGTGATAATTTATCCTTTTTTATATCAACAATCTTACTAAAAATGATCTTTCTGTGACTCAGTTTCAACACTGCACAAAAAGGAACAGTGGGAATGACTACAGATTACTTTGGACAGTACTGAACAGAACCAGGCAGTCTTAATATTATTGCATTTACTATGATAAGTAGAAATATAAAGCTGCTTTGATTTTGATACTGCATCTTCTGGATGAGAACTCTGCATTGCACATAGATCATAATTAGCTGTTTTGTTTTCAGCAGCTTTATACAACCATGGCTTAAATGGACAGTGCTGTCAGGAAACAACTCCATGTTGACTTGTTGAAACAAGTGACAGCCTTTCCCTATTCATAAGATACATTTATTTTTGGCTTTGCCTAGCAAATCTAATCTCTGACAGAAAGACGGATAAACTTTCCTGGCTTGTGTAATCTCTTGTAAATATGCTTTAAATTGAGCAGGTGTCAAATTGTCCTGTTTGTGATGTTATATGTGTATGAAACGTTATGGCATGTGTGACAGTATGCTCCAGCAGGAGAGCTAATGGCATTAGTAACATAGCAGTCAAGCAGCCCTGAAGTGGAAATAACAAAATTGCTATCAGGGGTGTGTGAGAGGCCAATCACTTTAAATCAATCCCATCTCACATGACAAAACAGTGCTGCACTGTTTTAGCCCTCTTAATTTCCTGCTTTTCTAGGTCTTACCAGTAAAATGATGCATCATAAGAAACAAGACATGTCTTGAGGCCTTTTCTTAATCAAGGAAGAGAAAGCCTTATTCTGCCCCCACCTACATGATAGCAGGAAGATGCTGATATTGATAGCTGTGAAAAGGAGTTTAGGTAATACTAAGTAAATAAACTAAATCACTATAATCCAAGACACTTGAGACTGCAGATAGAGCTATGATGGTCTGTCAGATGTGGATATAGAGGCAAAAGTTTCTTGTGTCCCTGATGACTTGCCCAGTCTAGCCACAGCACTCATCACACTGGTAGCTGGATGCTTTTGTGCTGTCCCTGTTGTGGACAGATGAGCCTAGCTTGCACCTTGTGACACATACTCCTTGACAGCATGACACTTGGTAGGGAAGTAGTGCTGTGACTTGGCAGCTGTTAGATCTGCCACTGCAAGGCAAATTGAATAGAACTATTTTGTAAGGTTTTATCAGTGACCTTTACAGATTGCTTTATCAAAGAGAAGGACAACAAGGTTTATCCTGTGGTGTTTTTTTTCAGTTCAAGCCCTTCCTTTTTTAGTATGAAACTAAAAAGAATTTAAACCCTTTCAATTAGACTTCCTACAGCCTTGTGGATAATGAGAAGTAAAACTTGTCTCTGAAAAGATGTACTAGCAATTCTGTTCTCTTCAGTCCATGCTGGGTTTCTGGCTCTCTGCTATGAGAGATGTCAGACAGATCAGCATCAGAAACATCCCATGCTGGCCATACTCGTGATAGGCAGGTTCCACATGTCACCTGCACTTTCCCTAATATAAGAAGACAATGCCATGAGGAGTGTCAGTGAAGATTTACAGCCCATGGAGATCCCTTTATCTCTTTCCCAGCAGCTAATGCAAGCAACAAAATACACAAGCTCATGGAGCTACATAACTCTTTTTGTCAGGTGTGTTACTTGGATTCAAAATATATCATTCAAGGTGACAGAAGTGTCTGCTGTTGCGTGGTGAAACGTTCCAAAAAACCCAAGCATAGCTCTCACTACAACCCAGCAAACAGAATCAAATCTTTGGGCACTAGCAAGATAGCTTGTGCAGGTACATTAATCTCTTTCTCTTACCTCCTGATTTCAGAGTTTTTCTAGGTAATTCTGCTTCTTTTGCTTCCACGCATACTTTCTGGTTTTCCCTTTTTTCCCTTTTCCACTCTCAGGTACAGAAAAGGCAAAGTGCCAAGTCATCTGTAATTATCAACAGCATGACTTCCTTAGGTCAAAAGCAAACCAATGTAGCTGTGAGGAAAGGGGTATTTCCCTCCTTTTCGTAAGAAGAAAATGAAAGTTTGAAAGGCATTTGTCACTTTCAGGAAAGAGAAACTTATGATGAGTGTTTATGTAACTTCTGATTTTACTTATTTCAGTGCTTTTCAATATTTGTCACCACTGTTGCTAGAAGAAGCAGCTTTTAAGCAGGGTCACACACAAGTGAGATTAATGGGGATGTGGGAAAAGTAATTCAGTCATCCACTTGTGAAAGTTGGGACAAATTGGCAAGTGTGGATGTATTCTGCTTCTTTTCTTGCTGAAGTGTTCTGCTGCCTGTCATAAATCTTTTTCACTGAGAATTAAGAGAGAGTCTCTTTACTTGTGGAGAGTTGTGAAGAGGAATTATGCTGGGGAAAATAAGAGTTAAGATGTGGCATGTGTTAGCATTGCCATGAGGAAACTAGTTTGAGAAAGTTAATTTGCATCCTAATTACTGCTGCAGAGATTTGAGTAGCTACTTAAAGTGACTAGAGTTTCATCACAATACAGATGTCTTGGTGCAAGAAAGGTTTTCTGATTCCTTGGTGACATTTCAGGTGACATTTATTAGTTCAGTAATAACACAATGCATTTGTACAGGAAATGCCATCTGTGGGAAATTATTCACAGAGCTGCACAGCAGTGATCCATTCCAACAGAATCCATGGTTGCTACATTGTCCGGAAGTTAGGCATCCTTGTTTATATTATAGGGGAAGACGTAAAGCAAAGTAAGTATGTTGCTGACCAGACAATGGGTGGGTGAAGGGGAAGTATACTATGACATCTGAACAGATATTCATAGAATCAGAGAATGGTGCGGGTTGGAAGACAGGCTGAAAGAGCTGTGCTTGTTCAGCCTGGAGAAGGGAAGGCTACATGGGCCATGTCTTCAGGTCAGTGTGTGTATCCCAGGTAAGCAGCATCAAAAAGGGAAAGAGGTTGGAAAAAGGAGATGGGAAAATATTGCACCACCTTTGGGATCCAGGAGCACTGGGCAGATGGAGGCACAGACAAGACAGACAAGGTGGTGAGGGGCTGTCTGGGACAAATGACCGAGTTCTGTTAATAAACTATTCAGGTGCGTGGGTTTTCAATCGTCTGTACATATGGTACAAGCACACAGAGTCACGTTTCTTGCCCCCTTTTCTCTCTGTTTTTCCCCCAAAGACCTTGTCTGAGGGAACAGGGAAAACCATTTTAGTAAGGAGGAGTATTATTACAACTCAGTAGCTGGAAATAATCCTCTAAGTAGGTGTTGGTGCACAAAATAAGAAGTGGATCTTGGAAGAATTTAGCTCTGCTCTTTAGAAAATTGCTGATGCCTTGATTTTTTTCATTAAAAAAAAAAAATCACTTTTATTTAGGGGTTACAGGGCAGGTGTGAATCAGGTCAGCAGAAGACTGCAAAGGCAAATTTCTGCTACTAGGTCAAGAGATTAGGAAACTAAAATATGCACAGTAGTTAAATGGGCTTTTAAGCCTTCTTTAAGGCTCTTGGTCTAGGAGGAATTCAGGAGACCTGATGTAGCTAATCAATAATGGAAAGGAAACTAGTGACTGCATAGGTGCTATCAGTATATTTCAATAACAAGCTAAGGCTTACAAGGGAGCCCTAAATTTTTTCAAGTATAAAGCATGTATAAGTAAAAGACCTATTTTGTCAGGTACATGAAGACTACCTGAATTTGTCAGTATTTCCTCAGCAAATCTAATAACAACAGCAGTATTTATCTCAGAGTAAGTCTTTTTTCCTCAAGTTTCTTTCTATGACAGCTAAATTGTAGAATCACAGAATGGTTTGGGTTGAAACAAAATTTAAAGCTCATCCAGTTCCAACCCCTTGCCATGGGCAGGGACACCTTACACTATAAAAGGGTTGTTTTAAAGACTGATGATTGCATTTGGTCTTTCTGGATTTTCTCTAGCTAAAATTACCTTGTTTTCTAAATAGGTGTTTTTATGCACCCATGACTATGGGCATTAGCCTGTGGATGTACAAAGCTAAACAGTTAGTCAGCATCTCTAAATCATACAAACCTTGACTCTTCAAGGTCATGATGAAGGTATTTTCAATGGTGCTATTCTCCATTGTAAAATTTTGTCAAGTAAGAGGCTTAGAGACTATCTTTTAATACAGATACATTCTTTTTGGTCCTGTCTAGGGGTTGACCTTCATGATTTTCCTTTCTGGGAAAACAGAGCTATGTTGTCTTTACTGTTTTTACCTCACGTATGTCATTTCCAGAGGTTAGAAAAGTGGAAAAAAAGAAAAAAAAAGAAAGTTACTTTTTGAAGTAATAAAGCCATACATTTGCTAAACAAAATCATTAACTTCTGAAGGGGCTCACTGGCTTTGTAGAAGTCATAGGTAGACAGATTTTGGCTTCAGATACTGAAATCTCAGAAATTTTCAGATAAGGAAACATAAGAGCCTGCGTATATGTGTGAGTGTATATATATATATATATATATAAAAACTAACAGGGTGGCTTTATCTAGGTTGCAGCATCCCACATAATATTTGACATTTCCACAGCACATTCTTGATTTATAAAGCCTAAGAAGACCTTAGGAAGGTAGGAGGATGTTAATCTCCCATTTTTATACACTTAGAAACTAGGCCATGTTTTTCATTCATTTCATGAAAAGATTTTTCTTCTCTTTTGTTCCATGATGAGGTACTTTTTTTTTTTGAACTGTCAGTCAAAACAAGGTGTAAAGACCACACTGCATGACAAATGGTATATAGATGAGTTTTGTAAACTGTCTCTGCAAACATGACCACAAAAAGCTTGCAAGTGTGGATGGTTTAAACACAGGATGGTTCACAGACTAATAGAAGCTTTAGAAATGCTTGTCAGTTGCAACCATCTGAAGTGTATGCCTTTGGAAGTTAAAACAGATGAGAACTTTACTTACACTGAAAGATAACCCCATTTCACTAGAGAATGGGCTAGAACTTGGGAGTATGTGAAGTCACAACAAGTGCAAATAGGTGTTTTTATCATTTCACAGCTCTAATTCCAGTGCTGCTCTGTGCCGAAGAGTATTGCTGTTAGAGAAGCCCAAGGGCTGCCATGGTCACAGGAATGAATATGCATCAGTGGGTGTGAAATAACTGTCAAGTCCTTATCTTAGTGCCATATATGCAAAGTTCGCTCCTCTGAACAGATTAAGGTGACAACAAGTGCAGCTGTTGAGGCACTTTAATATTTCTTCCGGTTGTCACCTTTATTGTGTTTTAATCAATGAGAGACTTAGGTGAGCATGCAACTGTTTCTACTGGCTTTACAAGAAGCCAAAAAAAGTGTAGCAGAATCATTTTGGATTCTCTGGTCCATTGTCAGGCTGTCCTTAACAAATGCCATTCCACTTAAACAAAATTCAGGCCATACATATAGCATCTTTCTTCCATTAGAAGGGCTGCCTTGACAAAGCAGTTACTGTTACTGTTTTGTCAGGCTTAATCACAGATTTAACATCATTGTGGCCAACTGACCATGCTGATAGGATTTATGCATACCTTGAAGAAATTGTTGGGTTTTTTTTCCCTATGTTCTCACTAAAGAGGATTGGAGCACAGCTGCCAATACATCTTGTGACCTCCCTGTTGCACAGACTCTGATCCAGGATATTGGTATCTTTAAAGAATCCTAATATGCACAGTAAAATGTAATGTTAGGAGTACAAACAACTGTCCTCTTTGTTCTTCCCTCTTACACAGAGCGTAAGTGAAAAGGTCTGGAGTGTTCCTATCTGTAAAGGAAGTCCTTGACCAGAAATATCAAGGAGAGAAAGAGCCAGACTTACTTAAAAAAAATATTTAGGTTTGAGAAGTCCTGTCATTTCAGAGCAAAAGATTAGCAAGGATATAAGCCGTCTACTAATCGAGTTGATAAGATGCCTAGTGGATATCAGAGATAAACCTCTTTGTTGTGTATTTATCTTGTAGAGAGCCTAGAATTTATTCTTTCTGTCTCCTCTTTCTGCATTTATCTTAAAAGTTCTTTACAGATCAAAAGTTTATTGAAAGCTCTGTTAAGGAAGCACAGTTCCATATCCTGCTGAGAACTTTCTGGCATATCATTAAACCTGTGGACACCCAAAGATTAGAGACAGGAACTGAACAAAATCAATGAAATTCAGTGCAAGAGGAGCCAGAGAAAAACGGTGCAGATTCTAATATTTGAAAGAGGGATGACTCTGAGTGCCACCAGTTAGTTTTCAGCAAGTCTTTCTCATTGGTGACCCAGGAAAGGTATTTTGAGCCCTGGAACAGCGCTGCTCATGGTATCATGGACTGAAATTTAAAACATCTTGCTAGGGAAAGAAATGGACCCATCAAAAAGCTTGTCTTTTTATACCCAAGGTTTTAAGCAAGCTGAAAACTGCATAACCAGGGTTTATGTTCTGACATATGACACTATCATTAAAAGTGGAGGCAGGTTAATTGGAATGGTAAACCAGCACCTGGGGAAATCTAAAACCAACAGTTTATGTGTCTTAAAGCTGCTGAACATCAGAGAAAGAAAGCTCTTTAGTAGTTGTAAATTGTCTTTTCATTCTTCTTTTGTTAGAGCAGAGATAGCTACCTTGAGGCATCTCAGTGTATGACTGCCTGTTCTAGCATGGATTTTATCACCATCATTCATAGCCTCACAAGGGCGTGGAAGTATTTCTGGTGATGTATTGTGGAGCAGTCGTGACCATCTTAAGGCGGCTCTGAGGGCTCAAGCAGAGGTAATGAAACAAGGCAGGCCCATATTCACAGAGCTCAAGGGGTGGAAGGTTAATTACTTGGAATAGTCTCCCCTTGGACACTGCTTTGAAAGTCAAAATATCACAGTATCACAGTATGCTAGAGATTGGAAGGGACCTCAAAAGATCATCTAGTCCAATCCCCCTGCCGGAGCAGGAATACCTAGATAATGTTGCACAGGTATGTGTCCAGGTGGGTTTTGAATGTCTCCAGGGAAGGAGACTCCACAACCTCCCTGGGCAGCCTGTTCCAGTGTTCCGTCACCCTCACTGAGAAGAAGTTTCTTCTCAAGTTTAAGTGGAACCTCTTGTGTTCCAGTTTGTACCCATTACCCCTTGTCCTATCGTTTGCCACTGAGTAGAGCCTGACTCCATCCTCGTGACTCTCCCCCTTTATATATTTATATACACTAATAAGGTCACCCCTCAGTCTCCTCTTCCCTAAACTATAGAGACCCAGCTCCCTCAGTCTTTCCTCACAAGGGAGGTGCTCCAGTCCCTTAATCATCTTACTTGCTCTGCACTGGACTCTCTCCAGCAGCTCCCTGTCCTTCTTGAACTGAGGGGCCCAGAACTGGACACAATATTCCAGGTGCGGTCTCACCAGGGCAGAGTAGAGGGGAAGGAGGACCTCTCTCAACCTGCTAACCACCCCCCTTCTAATACACCCCAGGATGCCATTGGCCTTCTTGGCCACAAGGGCACAGTGTTGGCTCATGGTCATCCTGTTGTCCACTAGGACCCCCAGGTCCCTCTCCCCTACACTGCTCTCTAACAGGTTGTTCCCCAACCTATACTGGAACCTGGGGTTGTTCCTGCCCAGATGCAGGACTCTACACTTTCCCTTGTTATATTTCATCAAGTTATTCCCTGCCCAACTCTCCAGCCTGTCCAGGTCTCGCTGGATGGCAGCACAGCCTTCTGGCGTGTCAGCCACTCCTCCCAGCTTAGTGTCATCAGCAAACTTGCTGATAGTATGCTCAATTCCCTCGTCTAAATCATTGATGAATATATTAAATAATACTGGTCCCAGTACTGACCCTTGAGGCACTCCACTAGTTACAGGCCTCCAACTAGACTCCGCCCCATAGACTACAACTCTCTGGCTTCTCTCCTTCAGCCAGTTCACAGTCCACCTCACTACCTGATCATCCAGACCACACTTCCTCAATTTAGCTGTGAGGACGCTGTGGGAGACTGTGTCAAATGCTTTGCTGAAGTCAAGGTAGACCACATCCACCGCTCTGCCATTATTCATCCACCGTGTTATTTCCTCATAAAAGAGGATTGGTCAAGCATGATTTCCCCTTGGTGAAGCCATGTTGGCTGCCCCTCATAACCCTCTTATCCTTGATATGCCTTAAGATGGCACCAAGGATAAGGTGTTCCATCACTTTCCCAGGGATGGAGGTGAGGCTGACAGGTCTATAGTTACCCGGATCCTCCTTCTTGCCCTTTTTGAAGACTGGAGTGACATTTGCTTTCCTCCAGTCCTCAGGCACCTCTCCCGTTTCCCAAGACTTGGTAAAGACGATGGAGAGTGGTCTAGCAATGACTTCCACCAGTTCCCTCAGCACCCGTGGGTGCATCCCATCTGGACCCATGGATTTATGGATGTCCAGATTGCTCAACTGGTCTCTAACCCCTTCCTCATCGACTAAGGCAAACCGCTCCGTTGACCTGACTTCATCTAAGGTCTCAGGGGTACAGGGCTCTTCAGGACTGCCTGCAGCAGAGTAGACAGAGACAAAGAAGTCATTCAGTAACTCTGCCATCTCTGTATCTTCTGTCACCAGGGCACCCATCCCGTTCATCAGTGAGCCTACATTGCCTCTGGTGTTAGTTTTATCTGCCATGTATTTGAAAAAGCTCTTTTTGCTGTCCTTGACCCTTCTCACCAGGTTTAATTCTAAGGAGGCCTTAGTCATCCTAGCTGCCTTCCTACATCCTCTAGCAGCAGCCTCATATTCCTCCCAAGTGGCCAGCCCCTCCTTCCATGACCTGTAAACTCTCCTCTTCCACTTGAGCATACCCAGCAATTCCCTATTTAGCCACGCAGGTCTCCTGGCCCTCTTCCTTGACTTCCTACGTGTCGGGATGCTCCGATCTTGAGCTCGGAAAAAGCAATCCTTGAATGTCAACCAACTATCTTGGGCCCCTTTACCTTCAAGCAGCCTTGCCCATGGGATTTCCCCTAGCAATTGCTTGAAAAGGCCAAAGTTTGCCCTGCTAAAGTCCAGGGTTGCAATTCTACTTGGTCCTACCACACAAGATCCTGAATTCCACCATCTCGTGGTCACTGCAACCAAGGCAGCCCTCAACCCTTACTGCTTTGACCAGACCCTCCTTGTTAGTGAGGATGAGATCCAGCAGCGCTCCTCTCCTGGTTGCCTCATCCACCATTTGCAGGAGGAAGTTATCATCCATACACTGGAGGAACCTCCTGGACTGTGGCTGGGTTGCTGAGTGGTCCTAACCAGGGAAGTTAAAATCCCCCACAACAACCACGGCCTGTGACTCTGAGGCCGCTCTCAGCTGCCTGTAGAAGGTCTCGTCAACTTCCTCACCCTGATCTGGTGGCCTGTAACAGACACCCACAACAGTATCGCCCCTGCCAGCCTGCCCCTTAATTCTCACCCACAGACTCTCAACTCGCTCATCATCTGTCCCTGGACAGAACTCAGTGCATTGTAGCTGCTCTCGCACATAAAGAGCAACCCCACCACCCTTCCTGGCTGGCCTGTCTTTCCTGAAAAGGACATAGCCCTCCATGACTATATTCCAGTCATGTGAGCTGTCCCACCACGTCTCTGTAATTGCCACCAGACCATAGTCTCCTGACTTAACACAGGTTTCCAACTCCTCCTGCTTATTCCCCATGCTGCACGCATTGGTGTACAGACATTCCAGGGAGCGAGCTGAGCACACCTATTTCACCCTAGGATTATAGCAGGCCTCCCAGTCTCCATCAATTCTGGAGTGCTGCCCCACTGAGGCAAGCCCAGCTACAACCCCATCCCCCTTCAAATCTAGTTTAAAGCTCTCCAAATGAGCCCTGCTAATTCGTGCCCCAGCATCCTTTTGCCTCTGTGAAATACGTTGAATTAAAGTATCTTAGTTGTTCACTTTAATCTCAGTGGTCCTATGTATTAAGCAAATAAGTGTTACTTTCTTCATTAATCAAATAGGTAAAACCAAAGTGTAGATTATGCAGTTAGATTATGTGTTTTGGAGGGATCAGGGGTTAGACTTATCATTGTGACTTATAATGACCCGTATTTTCTTGTGCTGTTTCCGCTACTAAAATGACAGCACCACGGTGGCATTTGTGTCATGCTGACCATGCTATTCAAGAAGGCTGGATCTTGCTTGTGTTCCCAGTGGATGCTAATTTTTTCCAGCATCCTGTCTCAGGAGGACTTGGTCAGCAGCTAGACTTCAGATCCAAGCTTAGTAGTGAAATTCTTGCAGGGTATGCAGAAAAAATCAGAGCCAGTGTTGTGCTATCAATATTTATGCTTTGGGGTTTATATCTCTTACTATTTTTTTCATTCCCCTGTCGAAGATCTGTCTTTTCACTATGCCAAGTGCAGCTCTGCTTCTCAGTTTGCAGTGCCTGCACAGACCCTGGAGCCAGCACTGATAGTGCTAACTCACAGTAAGCTGAACATAGAAACCACTTGAGGAGCTGAGATGCACATCCTTTGTTCAATTAAGCATTTCCTTCTAATGGAGCTCTGTTGAGTTCTTGAAAACTTATTTGCTTTCTCATTGATTTCTTAATTCAATTGCATTGCCTGAAATGTTTTTTTGTGCGATAAGAAGGCTCATGAGGAGCCTTATGAGGCCCTTTGAGCTTTTGGACACAAGACTCCTGGGGGGTCTCCCCAGAGCATGCTACCCATGCTCCTCTTAATGCATTTTGTATATGTTTAGAACTGCAACTCGAAGTTCTTAGGCTTTTTTCCTGTTTTTCTGAACTTAACACAGTACTTTTCAGTGTTAATAATAATAACCACATCTAGAAAGTACAGGCTTCCACTGCTGTTACTACACCCACAAAAACCAGAATAATTACTTGCATCCTGCCTCTCATGGAGCATTGTCCAAACAGTCCTGAAAGCAATCACAAGCACCAGAGCTTCACTGCTACATATCATCCCTCCATATTCATATTCCATACCGTGTGATAAGCTTCAGGGATTTTTTTATTTGGTCTTAAGATTTTACATCAAGATAAATTGTTCTTGTAGCTAGGAAACGTAATCACAATAAGTTTTAAATTTTTTTGCCATAAGAATACTCATTTTGCTTCATTGGTAACTACTGCTCCGCAGTATTAAAATAGGTTTCTGGGCAAAATTGAGTCTTTAGTAAGCTGTAGCTTACCAGTAATCAAAGTCATCATGTGTGGCATGTTCAAAACAAAATCCACAGAGTGGCTTAGCACCTTTTATGAAACATTTTGCTCTTTCCTTGGCTTTTGGTCTTGATAGGGACTGATGGGTTTGTGTGCTAAGCAGACAGTGCAAGAAACAGTGCGGAGGTTCCCTTGAGTTCTTGCCATGAAAAATCGGTGACACTGAGCTCTCAGCTGTAGACATTCCTGGTAGGAATCTTTTAGGATTTTACTTTGAATCCCTGGTGCTGCAGTTTCCTTGTCTGTAAAAACAGAGGAGGTAAAAATGAAGTAGTACATGTTATGCTTTTGTTAACTGCTCTTTCTTCTATTAAGGCAAAATTCATATAAATAGAAAGTATTGCTATTTTCAACAGCAGCAAAATGACAAACTTAAACAGGGGAAGTTTAGATTGGATATAAGAAAGAAATTCTTTCCTGTTAGGGTGGTGAGGCACTGGAATAGGTTGCCAAGGGAGCTTGTGAATGCTCCATCCCTGGCAGTGTTCAAGACCAGGTTGGACGAGGCCTTGGGTGATATGGTTTAGTGTGAGGTGTCCCTGCCCATGGCAGGGGGGTTGGAACTAGATGATCTTAAGGTCCTTTTCAACCCTAATTATTCTATGATTCTATGAACAGATAAAGGCATTTTATACGTATTCATCTGTTGCAGGTTTCTCCACAGCTGCCCAAGACATGTCGTCATCTTTCAGTACCTTTGCCTTCAGCAAAGCACTTAGATTTTTCTGTTGCTTTTCTGAAGGGTTTGTTGTGTGTGCCAGTAATTGCAATTATTCTAGTAATGACAGTCCTTTAAGTGACATCCTAGAGTTCTCGATGCTTGCTATCATAGGCAGCAACTATCAGAGCTGGAGTGCCACATGTTCACTTTCCCAAGTGAAATGCCAGTCAAGTTCCCTTCTTGCAGTTCACTTTTCCAACTCAGGTATGTGCATGCACACGTGTGCACACAACTTGTGGGAACTGACAGAACAGACCCTTTCTGTTTGGTGCCCCAGATGAATTTCACAGCAGAGTTCTAGCACAAGTACCAAAACAAGTTCCCAATTTCCTTCTCTCTGGTGACCACCTACTCCAGCTGTTTATTGTTGCTTGCATCTGGCCCAGGGAAGAGCAGGGACCTGACTAATAGTCAGAACCACACATGCTGCAGGTGATTCACTGAATCTCTAAGAGCTGTCTCCAGTATATTGGTAAGCATTTGTTGTGATGAGAGGGCTGACATAATTGCAACATGAAGCGAGTTACAAGTGTCAAACTGCATCAAGAATGTGCTTTTGTAAGAAAAAAAGAACAAAGAAAAAAAAGTGTGATGCTTTGATTCTTTCCATCCTGTATTAAACAGAAACAGTAAGTGGTCCATGAATAAAGAGGATTTGCAGAACAAAAATATCCTGTAATCTTTGCAATGACATTGTAATTTCGTAGTTTTTCAAAGTATGTATCAGAATATAAAAACATTAATTCCTGTTTCTTTGGTTCACTATAGGTAAAAATTCATAACCTTGTTCTACAGAGACTTGGCAGAAATAATGCTGTATCATTTTGCAACTAAGATTGTTTGTATGAAGTAATTGCTATGTAGCAACCTGATACATGAATATAATTACCATCTTATTAAAGTGTGAATAATTTCTATATAAAGTAAATAAATGCTAAGAAAAATGTTCATAGAATAGAATCATAGAATCATAGAATCGTTAGGGTTGGAAAGGACCTTAAGATCATCAAGTTCCAACCCCCCTGCCATGGGCAGGGACACCTCACACTAAACCATCTCACCCAAGGCTTCTTCCAACCTGGCCTTGAACGCTGCCAGGGATGGAGCATTCACAAGCTCCCTTGGCAACCTATTCCAGTGCCTCACCACCCTAACAGGAAAGAATTTCTTTCTTATATCCAACCTAAACTTCCCCTGTTTAAGTTTTAACCCGTTACCCCTTGTCCTATCACTACAGTCCCTAATGAAGAGTCCCTCCCCAGCATTCCTGTAGCCCCCCTTCAGGTACTGGAAGGCTGCTATGAGGTCTCCACGAAGCCTTCTCTTCTCCAGGCTGAACAGCCCCAACTTTCTCAGCCTGTCTTCATATGGGAGGTGCTCCAGTCCCCTGATCATCCTTGTGGCCCTTCTCTGGACTTGTTCCAACAGTTCCATGTCCTTTTTATGAACTGCACACAATACTCCAGGTGAGGTCTCACAAGAGCAGAGTAACGGATCACCTCCTTCGACCTGCTGGTCACGCTCCTTTTGATGCAGCCCAGGACATGGTTGGCTTTCTGGGCTGCAAGCACACACTGAAGCCAGCTCATGTTCATTTTCTCATCAACCAGCATGCCCAAGTCCTTCTCCACAGGGCTGCTCTGAATCTCTTCTCTGCCCAAACCTCTGCCTGGGATTGCTCCAACCCAGGTGTAGGACCTTGCACTTGGCATGGTTAAACTCCATAAGATTGGCATCAGCCCACCTCACAAGCATGTCAAGGTCCCTCTGGATGGCATTCCTTCCCTCCAGCGTATCAACTGATCCACACAGCTTGGTGTCATCAGCAAACTTGCTGAGGGCACACTCAATCCCACTGTCCATGTCAGCAACAAAGATGTTGAACAAGACCAGTCCCAACACCGATCCCTGAGGGACACCACTTCACTTGCAGCCCAGAAAGCCAACTGTATCCTGGGCTGCATCAAAAGGAGCGTGACTAGCCAGTCAAAGGAGGTGATCCTTTACTCTGCTCTTGTGAGACCTCACCTGGAGTATTGTGTGCAGTTCTGGTGTCCTCAACATAAAAAGGACATGGAACTGTTGGAACAAGTCCAGAGAAGGGCCACGAGGATGATCGGGGGACTGGAGCACCTCCCATATGAAGACAGGCTGAGGAAGTTGGGGCTGTTCAGCCTGGAGAAGAGAAGGCTGCGTGGAGACCTCATAGCAGCCTTCCAGTATCAGAAGGGGGCCTATAGGGATGTTGGAGAGGGACTCTTCATTAGAGACTGTAGTGACAGGACAAGGGGTAACGGGTTAAAACTTAAACAGGGGAAGTTTAGGTTGGATATAAGAAAGAAATTCTTTCCTGTTAGGGTGGTGAGGCACTGGAATAGGTTGCCCAGGGAGCTTGTGAATGCTCCATCCCTGGCAGTGTTCAAGACCAAGTTGGACAAGGCGTAAGGTGTCCCTGCCCACGGCAGGGGGGCTGGAACTTGATGATCTTAAGATCCTTTCCAACCCTAACGATTCTATGAGTCTATGATTTCCAACCAGCCCTTCCCTGTTGGTGAGCACGAGGTCAAGCATGGCACCTCTCCTTGTCGGCTCCTCTATTACTTGCAGAAGAAAGTTGTCTTCCACACAATCGAGGAACCTCCTGGATTGCTTGTGCCAGGCCGTACCGTCGCTCCAACCGATGTCAGGGTGGTTGAAGTCACTCATGAGAACAAGGGCCTGTGAGCGTGAGGCTTTTCCTATCTGTCTATAGAGTGCTTCATCCACAGGTTTTCCTTGATCAGGCGGTCTGTAACAGATCCCCACAGTAATGTCCCTCATCGCTGTTCTCCCTTTAACCCTGACCCACAAACTCTCCATTGACTGCTCACCTGTCCCCAGACAGAGTTCCATACTCTCCAGCCTATCCCTAACATAAAGGGCGACTCCCCCTCCCCGCCTGCCGAGCCTGTGTTTTCTAAAGAGCCTGTAACCTTCCATTCCAACACTCCAGTCATAGGAACCACCCCACCATGTTTCTGCGATGCCTATTATATCATACCCCTGTAGACGTGCACACATCTCTAATTCCTGTAATTCAGAACAATTCCAGACAGTATTACCTTACCATATTTGTGTGCAGAATTAGGATGCTTGATTGTTTATCTGCAGCTTAAATGAATGTCAGTGCTTTATGATCATGCCTTTCACTAGCCACTGAAGAAAATAGATATGTATGTCTATGGTACAAGATTCTTATATAAAAACTCCCACAGAAAGGTATTATGGAAGTTTATTCATCTATTCATAACTGTTACAACTGTGCAAATCCAGACAAAATGGTTAAAGAAAACCTATATAGACATTTTACAAAGGATGACAAGGGGGAATGGTTTCAAACTGACAGAGGGGAGATTGAGATGAGATCTTAGGCAGAAGTTCTTCCCTGTGAGGGTGGTGAGACACCAGCACACGTTGCCCAGAGAAGCTGTTGCTGCCCCATCCCTGGCAGTGTTCAAGGCCAGGTTGGAGGGGCTTGGAACAACCTGGTCTAGTGGAAGGTGTTCCTGCACATGGCAGGGGGTTGGAACTGGATGAGCTTTAAGGTCCTTTCTGTACAAACCAGATGATTATGTGACTGGTCTTTTGTGGGAGATTTATTTCAGATTAAGGACTACTACACTATTGCTGATACAGGCTAGGATGCTGTTGGCTTCTTGGCTGCCTCGGCACAAGCTGGCTCATGTTCAGCTCCATCAATCACCACCTCTGGGTTCTTTTCCATGAGCAGCTTTCCAGCCACTCTTCCCCAAGCCTGGAGCGTTGCATAGGGTTGTTGTGGCCCAAGTGAGGGGAAGGCACTTTGTGTTGTTGAACTTCATACCACTGGCTACAGCCCATCAATCCAGCCTTTTCAGATCCTTCCTATCCTTCAGCTGATCAACACTCCCACCCAAACTTCTGTCATCTACAAATTTACTGCAGGTGCACTTTATCCCCTCATCCAGGGCACTGACAAAGATATTAAACAGTACTATCTCCTGTACTGAGCCAGTGCCACTTGTGACCAGACACCAATTTGGTATAACTCCGTTCACCACCACTATCTGAGACCACCCATCCTGGCAGATTTTACCCAGTGAAGAGCACATCCATCCAGACCATGAACAGCCCATTTCTCCAGGGGAATGCTGTGGGAAGTGGTGTCAAAGGCTTTACTAAAGCACTTGGGAGAGTTTTAACAACACTGAAATAACTTTCAAATTCATCTTACTTTTTGTCAAGCTTTTCATGTCACTTGTATATAAACCTACATAAATAGCTTTTATGCATTTTATTTAAGGAATAGCATGAAATAACTTAGTGAAGGATCAAACCTGTAATGAAATGGTCCTGAAGAGTTCTTCACTGTTCTGAAGTGGCAGAATTCCCTGGGAAAGGGAGATTTTATGCCATGTGAAGAAAATTAATCAGAACTGAATGAGGATTAGAAAAATTTAGTTGTGTAGCTCTAGATAAAGTGTAAGATGTAATATGTGGAGTTTTCTCACAAGCTGCAAGATTTGATCACAACTGCAACGCTGAACAGAACGTACAAGAGAAAGTAATTTAAAGCGTTTCAGTCAGCAGAGGATGCTTTGTATAGTTCCGGTGTAACTGCTGTGATTTTCTGCATTTCCTTAAGGCAAAACTTCCAAAGGTAGATAATTAAGTTTGTAAATGATGCAGAAGACAGCTTCATGTCAGTCAGCACATCCAGGTGAAACTGGATTTGTCTTTTCTAAACAAGGATCTTAAAGTGGCAATCAGCCACCTTTCAGTTATATATGTCTCTCTAGTGTTCATTTATTCAGCATTCATAGGTAGGCAGCTGGTATGAGCAAAAAAGTGGAAAGCCACCACTCTTGTCTTGTCCAAAGGTGTCCTGGACAGCTTACCTCTTTTCTTCCCTCTCATTTGAAATTATGCAACACTGGAAGGTAGTGGAACTAAGCAAGGAAAGGTAAAAACATCTCTTCTGAAACCTAGAGATACCTAAGGAAGTGAGTTAAAATAAAAGTAACTTAGATTCACTGTGGAGCCGCTATGAGCTACCCCAAACTCCATCAATCAGGGTCTGAGGGTCTTATCTTCTTCAGTATTTTAGAGGTCACTGGAAAGGTTCTTCAGTGGAGGAGCAATTAAAACAGAATGAATTTTTGATCTACGCAGTGCTAGTGCAATATTGCCTTTGGAAGATCATATGATCCAATTGCATAATTGCAGTTATGCAATTTCTTCCATTCTTGGATCCTTCTGTTTGGGGTTTTTTTTTTTGAATTCTGACCCATTGGCTTTCCATTTGGTTCCTTCTTTGCTTCTTGACTTGAAGTACATGGATTCCTTGGCTGACAGGCCCTTAATCCAGCATCTAATACCACTTCCACTGCACCTCTCTGAATTATGTATTGCTGCTTCCTTCCACTTCTGACCAAAGGCTGTGTCTGTGACTCTTAGTTCCTGCTTATTTCTCCAATCAATATTAGACCAGTAGGGATTACAGTCACAATCCAGAGTGACAGGAAATACTTGCTTCGTATATTATCTTTCATGATTGTTGAATAATACCTGTTGCGTTAGTAATTCCACTGGGAGCTTCCAGACCATGTGCAAGTAAATCCTGGGGTTTTATCAGTTACTTTATTTTCTATGTTTTTTTAATTAACATCTCCCATCCAGCTGGGTAGATATTCTACCATTTTTTGGCAAATTATCCTGTAATAAGCATGAAAGCTTGTTAAATGTTTTAATCAGTATTTGTGAATTCTGTTATTTTTCTCATGCTTTCTCAGTCTTGCTCACATATCTCCCTATACATTTCCAATTGCTTCACTCTAAGTTTCATACTAGACTAAAAATTTCTGTCAATCCATGTGGTAAAAGAACTATATGGTGCCTTTTTATCACCGTTCTCTCCAAAAAATCAGCCAAACTTTATTCATTTTTTACTATATTTTTCTCATCCCTGTTCTCCAACTCTGAAAAAAAACCCTCCTAATTTTCTGACTTCTTTGCTTGTAGTATTGCTGCACCTCTACGTATGTGTTAAGATTATGTGACTGAGCTAGAAGTTTCTTCTTAATTTCCTTTTAAAGTGCTGCAATAAGCAATTAAACTGAGATTTTATTTTACTTCCTGCAACTCTTAGTACTTATCTGCTTCATAGTTTTCCATTCTATAGTGTTCCAGGTTGGACAGGGCCTTGGATGACATAGTCTGGTGGAAGGTATGTGTCTGCCAGTGGCAGGGGTTAGAACTGGATGTGCTTTAAGGTCCCTTCCAATTCAAAGGCTTTGATCCTATGATTCTTCTCCAACATTAGGCATTACCATGTTTTGTCTATGGTGTTCCCAATGATGCCTTCATGTGTCACAGCCATTTAATTCCTTTTTTCCATATTTTTTCAGTTTTATCATCATCAGTTTGTACACTAGTGTGGATTTCACACACTTGTAGTGTACTTCATAATCCCAGAAATACTCAGGAGTATTTCTGTGATATAATATTCTTTTTATTTATACAGTAAAGTTTACTCCTGGTGAACTTACCAATTTAATCAGTATCATATATGTCTTACACTGTCTATGTGCTTCCATTCACTTCCTGTAAATTGGTATTTTCCAGCTTGTTTACACCAATAATGTATTTTAATTAATGTATTGTACATCAGTTAATGTATTTTAAGTTAAAATACATGTTTTGATATTGCTGACTCTGGGCTTGAACAATTACCTTCACTTACCACGTTTCTTTTATTGCTATGTTTTGAAGCTCTGTGTGTTAAAAATGTCATCTTTATAAAGCAAAATTGGTTCAACTAACTGTACTTCAACAAAGTTATCTCATTTCCTTAGGCAGTCTCTTCCTCTATCATCTTTTTGGGGATATGACTTTTTCCATGCATCATTATGTTGGATTCCTCTGCCTCATTTCATTGCCACCTTGGTGTACATGTACTAAGCGTTATCAGTGTGCTATGGAGCTCAGCTGTAGAGATGCAGTTCTGAATTGTGCTCTTAATTTGTATTTTATTTATTTATTTATTTATGGGTGAACTGTAGTTGGGCTGGTTCCTGTCAGAGCACAAGGTTTATGTTTTGTTACTCATATACTAGATAAAGAATACTTTGATTTTTTTGGCATTTTTTTTCATGCAACACTTTTACTCACACCTTTTGTGCTAAATCTGATAACTGAGGCAAAAAGTGCACCAAAGACCTGAGAGAACATATGTGGACTTCAGGATAAAGAAGCAAACAAGTATTAATGTAGGTAGTGAAGAAGAAGAAAACATTAACGTCAGTAAGTAACAACACTAATGCTTTGAAACCCACTCACATATCTTAGGGAAGAGACTGAAAAGACACTGAGGAGGCTGCTGTGACAGATACAAGGGTTTCAAGATATTGACTGACAAGTTGTTATGAAGGATCGTAATTGAGCTTGATGGCCTACTAAATGGGAATGAGATGTTGCAAACCATGGGGAAAGCACTGCAATAGTTGATTCTTCCCATGTCTTTCACGTGTTTGTTAGGGTAGTTAGTAAATGGCTATCTAATACTAACTTACACAATGTATTACTAATCAGAATTAATACCCAAGCCAAAGAGTTACCTCTTGTAATGAAATATACTTTGTCTCTATAAGGCAAAAATAGCAAAAAGATATATATATATGTATGTATACAAAGCAACTACAAAGTGAACAATGATTTCTACTAGGGAATTTATTATGTCACCAACTGAAAAATGTATAGTTCCCAACTTTTAAAAATTGAACCAGCCAGAAGGAACAACACATGCTAAAACAGCATATCTTGAATCCAGCACTCATTGGATAAAAACTGACCTGTCAGGATGGCTGTTCTCCAGACCAGAAGGCTTAAATTATTGATTCGATTTGGCAGAATAGGTAGTTGCTTTAAGTAGAAGGGATGTGAGGAATAGTAACGGACTAAAGAAAGGATTAAGAGTTTTCTTCAAACTGTGTATTGATTGTCTTAACTTAGTATAGGGAACAGGTATGCTCTTGTTCTTACTAGTCTTGTAGTTAAAACATACATTAGACAAAGAAGCATACATTATAATGCCATGTGGTTTCCTCAGAGTGTTAGCATTCGGCTTTCCAAAATATATTAGACACTCAAATACAGTGACAAGCACCATACAATTGTCAGCAAAGGAGAAAACTATAAGGAATATTCAACACAGATATTTTATCATTTTGTTGTTAGATGAACCTGTGAAAGACTGTGGGATTAACACTGGGTGTAAGAGAAAAAGAATCAAATTATAAAACCTGTTCTTAAAACTCTCATGATGTTCAGAATTTAGCCTTTCTCTTTTTTTTTCATGTAAATCACATCTCAAGGGCAGATTTCTCCTAGAGTTTTCCCATATGAGGTAGTATGAAGTGTGCAGTGTGCCTATTCTTTGCTTTCTCCTTCTCTGGTAGTTATTGAAAAGAATAAAAGCTGGTCACTTCTGACAAAAATGCAAGAATTCTGATATTTTCATGGAAGTAGTTTTTATACTTAGCTCTTTCCCAGCTGATTTCAAATCTACTGTCCTGAAATGTTCTGTATGGTAATTCAAACTGCTGCTTGTGCATTTACCATGGCGTCCTCCAGTGCAGTGTATGTCAACTGGCTTTCTGTTTACAGTTTGCAAAAAGTAGCGTTTTGATAGTATCTGAAATTAACCACTGTGTGTGGTTTTGGTTTTTAGTCTGGTTTGATTTGGTTTTTTACCTTTGGAAGTGGAGAAGCATGAAGCACTGGCTTTTCTATTCATTGCAGACCTTTTGCATTTTTAGATGAAGCACTTGGTCACTTGTTTGCTTATTTGCTGATGATGATTATCTTAAGGGGTTAACAGCTTCCTAATAGTTGTGCTTTCCCATTTGGTGTACTACTAATCTATATCACTTGCTTTGTCAGGTAATTATCTTTTAATTACACTGTTCAAAGGGCAATGTTGATTGAAATGCAACCTGGCAGACAGAACACACGAGGAGATATAGAACTGGGCTTTTCTCATCTGATTTTGCTTTTGCAGCAGTGTGGGGCAATCATCAGATACTCTAGTCATGACAAAACATGGTGTTGGGACTTCTAACTTGATTCTAAAGATCTTTTTAGCTTCAAGGAGCATTAAAAACAAAAAGATCTGAAATCAAAGTACTCAGTTTAACAACACAACTGTTTAATCATAAATGACAACTCTATTCCAAATAGAATAGAATTCCAAATAGCTGCCCAAATTTCCAAAGCATTTTTCATAACCAGAACCTCCAATTTGCAAAAAATACAAGCAATGAATATATTTTTCTGAGAGTTTTTGTAGAAAAATCCAACAAAAGAAAAATATCTGAGCCTTTTTCATCTTCCAAACCCAGGACTGATTATTCGTCATCATTTTGGTCCAAGAAAGACTGGTTTAGTTTTTGGTTTTTCACTGTTTTGTTAGCTCTGTTAATTTGATATAAAATTTTGAAATACCTTTATATAATAATACGAATTTTTTTTGTGTATGAAGACATGATAAGCTAGAAGACAGATCTTCTCATGGAATTAGAAAGGAGGCGAAGTCTGGAGGTAGTTAAAAAAAGCCTTATACCACACTCCTTGTGTAAGTGGAAATAGTGTCTCTGGTCTCAAGCCAGATGAGCAGCGATTTCCTAGCATCATAGAATAGTTTAGGTTGGAAAGGACCAACCTCACAGGGTTGGCCTCACACTAGACCATGTTGCCCAAGGCTCTGTCCAACCTGGATCTGAGCACTGCCAGGGGTCGCATTAAAGATCTAAACAGGGAAAATAATTTCAGAAACATGAACAATCCAAAATGAATCAGTTTCAGGATTGGGATTTCCATAATTTCTAATGTCTGGCAACAAACTGGTAGCTGAAAGATATACAATACTTTGTAAAACCAATGTTGACAAATGCTTACAAGTCAAAACTGGTAAAACTTGTGTCTTTTTGTTGAAACCAGATGACAATAGCAAAAAATCCCATTACAGACCTGTCAGTCATAATAAGATGTGTTATGCTGAAGTGATGTAAAAATGCACTCAACAGTAGCTACAGAAAATGACAGTGTCCTCCACCCCCAAAGAAGCTCTTTCTACCTCACCCATGTCTTTGCTAATGAAAACAGATTCAAGAGGTGGTATTACTATTACAGAAGCAAGTTAAAGAAAAGGACTTGTCAGTTTGATGGAAGATGTTATTTGTGAAACAAAAACACAACATTATATAAACTGCAAGTAAGACTAACTCAGGAAGGACCAGCCCTGAATGGGTAACAGGTATATTTCATCTAGTTAATAACTTGTTATCACTCTTGACTGAAAGGTAACAGAA
Organism: Pezoporus flaviventris; assembly: GCF_033815535.1. NCBI lineage: Eukaryota > Metazoa > Chordata > Aves > Psittaciformes > Psittacidae > Pezoporus > Pezoporus flaviventris. The sequence continues at coordinate 2,297,571 of NW_026892562.1, forward strand.
GGTTGAACCGGAGGAAATGGCTATGTGGAACATATGTCTTTTATAATACTTACCAAATACAGCTTGCTGTGGGTTAGAAATTTAATTGTTCAGTATGGCTTAGCTGTTCAGTATGGCATCAGTTTGGAGGAGAAAGATTTTTTCCTATGTGAAAAGTATTGTGGAGTTTATCCTGAGCTTTAGCACAGAAGAGCACATCATTCAGTCACTTGCTGGAGTGGCTTAGTGAATTAGTCATTTGTTGCATCTTAGATGTGTGAAAGTCAGGTCAAGCTGCTCGTGAGCCTTGAGTTTTATGGTCACGAGTAGTACATAGATGGATTCCCAGAATTATGTCTTCCAAACCAACCCAAGCCTCTGCAAAACAAGTGGTTGGATTTTAAAGCTGATGCCCTGTTTGTATGCAAGATAGGTGTACTGATTTTTCACTTTTTTTGAGGTTATAGAGAAGAAGCTCCCTGATTAGAATTCTGAAGTCTTGCTGAGTAAATCTTACTGATTTTGTCACAAAACTACCCTCTATGAATGCTTTTCATTTAATGGTCTATAAAAACTTTTGTCAGTATGGAAGAACTATTTGCTGTGAGTATTAAGGAAAGGAGGGCAACTATTTATTACCAGATGTCACTTCAGAGTGGATTTCAACCTAGCTGGGGACAGTATTTATGTATTAATATAGAGCATGCATATGACTAGATGATATAAAGATGCATTTCTGCTATGTGTTTCCTGTAAGTCAATAAAGAGAAATACAAGTAGGACTCAAATTGTTCCTGCAGTTATAAAAATTCAATATGTAATTTTCCAGACACATATGAGAAAACAAACAAACCAGCCAACCCACTTTCTTTAGACCTAAATAAGGAAAGGCACCTGAAACTGTTAGTGTAAATAACTAGAAATAAACTCAAGTCAGGCATAATTGCAGTTTGCAACTGCAGGTTTATTTATATATCTCCTATCACTGCCATGTTTCAAAAGGCAATAAAATCTTTATTGTGAAGGCAAAAAAATCTGGTTTTAAAATCTGTGCATTCTGTGTCTGCATAATTATTTTGATGAGAGCTGATCTTTCTGTAACTGCTAAACCCCGACCATGAAATACAGGTAAACCAAATAAAGGACAGTAAGACTATATCCCAACTCTTTTCCTTCTCAAAGTCAAGAAAACCTTCAACGCCTTTGGCACAAATGTTTGAATATAAAGGGAATGCTACTGGAAAAAAAGGAAGTTTTCCTTGGATAAATTCTGTTGTTTATCTTGTGGAAAAATATGATAATATTACATTCCAAAATTACTATTTATCTCATCAAAATTAACATTAATTTTATGGTTTATTAATTTTATGTTTAGATCTCAGGCAGAAGTTCTTCCCTGTCAGGGTGGTGAGGCGCTGGCACAGGTTGCTCAGAGAAGCTGTGGCTGCCCCATCCCTCGCAGTGTTCAAGGCCAGGTTGCAAAGGGCTTGGAGCAACCTGGTCTAGTGGAAGGTGTCCCTTCCTATGGCAGGGGGTTGGAACTGAATGAGCTTTAAGGTCCCTTCCAACCCAAACCAGTCTGTGATTCTATAATTCTTTTGTTTCAACTACATGTTTTGTTTATAGGTTTAAATTGTTCTACACATTTCAAAACATGTTTAGAATTGTAAATACACTAAGACATAAAAGTACATTGCAAAAAGGACTTTAAGGCATTCACTTCAGACTCTTATGGAAATACATATGCAGCAGGCTTTTTCCTTTTGTTGTGTTAGTTTTAATCCCAATGCAGCAATGAAAATGGTGTGTAGCATCAGTTCAGGATCTGGAAATAGTTCTGAAAATAAACCTATTTAAAACCAGTTGTTTTTTCTACTGAAAAGGGTTGGGGTTAGGCTAACACACCAGCTTATATGGCTATGAATTCCATGAATGTGACTGGAAATCCCAGGTCAGCAGCTAAGAGAGGACCTGATCTCCAGCTGTAAACTGAGACTGAAAATTCCAAAGATCAGAAATGTAAAGAGATTGTTATCTCCATTGCTGTGCTTTGAATTTGATGGCAATTAGTGTGAAGGGAGTAGCGGGTATTTGGAGCCATTCTGCAGTTACTCCTATCAACAGTGCTGTAAGACACTATAGAAATACAATAATAAGTGTATCCCAAATGACTCGAAATTGAATTTATCATGACATGTAAAACGGGAAGTGAGAACCAGGGTCTAACCTAGCTGCAGTTTTGAAAGCAGGTATGTCCCAAGAGGTTTTTGCCCTATGAATGCAAAGTGGATTTTTGTTTCCAAAAATGCCCTGTGTTGTCTTACTGACAGTCACTCTTCTATATGCAAAGAAGCACTGCAATATTATAAATTCAGAGATGGTTTAGCCACACTGCCATCTACAGAAAGTTCCAGAAATCAGCAAATTAAGAGAAATGTTATGCTAAGAGATTCTCCCATTTCCTTTTGTTTCTTTTCTTTTTCTCTTTAAGTGAATGTAGCTCACTTATTTGTTTGCTTTTTCTGTGGATTAACAATGGCAAACTACAGTGCTGTACAGTGAAATCTTTCAAAGTGGTACAACCTGGCAGTCCCACAGCTCATTTCATCTTATGAAAGTCTGGTTTTTGGCTGATATGCATTTTACTTCAACTTTCCAAATTTTCTTGTGTTACATCAGGTCATAGCATATTACCTTAACATGTATTGTGTGTTAGATATACCCCACAGTCCTGCAGTTCACAGCTCCAAGGTTCACTGGAGCTTACTCGTTACTGCCTATATATTCATAGAATCAACCAGGTTGGAAAAGACCTTTAAGATAGTGAAGTCCAGCCATTCCCCAGCACTGCCAAGACCACCGCTAAACCATTTCACTAAGGGCCTCGTCTACACAGTTTGTGAACACTTCCAGGGATGGTGATTCCACCACTGCCCTGGGCAGCCTGTTACAATGCCTGAACACCATTTGGGGGAAGGAATTGTTCCTAACCTCCAGTCTAAACCTTCCCTGGCACAACTTGAGGCCATTTCCTCTTGTCCTGTCACTTATTCCTTAGGAGCAGAGACAAGCCACCTCCTGGCTTCATGCTCCTTTCAGGTAGTTGTAGAGAGTGATAAGGTCCCTCCTGAGCCTTCTCTTCTCCAGACTAAATCCTCCAGTTCTCTCAGCTGTTCCTCATCACACTTATGCTATAGACCCTTCACCAGCTTCCTTGTCCTTCTCTGGACCTGCTCCAGCACCTCAATGTCTCTCTTATAGTGAGGGTCCCAGAACTGAACACAGGATTCGAGATGCAGCCTCACCAGTGCCCAGTACAGGGGATCAATCACTGCCCTGGCCCAGCTGGCCACACTGGTGCTGATACAGGCCAGGATCCTTTCTTGGCTGCCTGGGCACAAGCTGGCTCATGTTCAGCTCCATCAGTCAGTCTGGTTAGTTATTCCGTGAAGTTCCCAGGGAACCCCACTTTAGTTGTGGTAGTAGAGTACTGACCTTATGTGGCCTGCTAACTGAGCAGATGAGAAAATCTAGTATCCAGCTGAGTTCCATTTTAGTGCTTGGTCAGTCACTGGGAGACACAGCTCTGCTGCAGCTCCATTCAGGACCCAAATAACATTTAGAGTAGAAGAAAAAACTTCAAGCTGTTTCTTTTTTATCCAAAGTACTGCAGTAGGGAAGGAATAGCAAAGCGTGCAGGCTCATCAGCAAGACTTGGCAGTTCTAGGAGGGATAAACAGGGCTGAAAAGTATTGTGTATGTTCAAGAATTCTCTAAATATATCATAAAAATGCTCCACTTGTCATTCTTAATGATTCTCTGCTGCCACTTATGGTGATTGGAACTTCATTTTTTTCATTTGAAAGCATTTCAGTCTTGGAACAAATTGAATAGATCATGGAGAATTCACATTTCAAAGAGCTGAACAGAAACTTCCCTGGTTTGAGAGCTTTTTGTAAATGTTTGATTCTGCCAAGTTTTTTCCCAGGAACATAATATGGTATGTTGCTGATACACAAAAATTTGACTTCTCTAAATAAATGGGCCACAGGAGAAACTGTTATATTCTCCCCTTTCAATGATTCATGTACATCCAGCAGTAGGAAATAGCACGCTATACAGAATCTTACAGAAGTAGCTTGTTTTGCTGGCACAATGGGCTGGGATGCTAGCACTGAAAGATAATGAGATTTCCTGTGAGCTGAATATGTATTGTAAGCCCCTCAGATCCAATAGAAGTGTGAAAAGGAGGCAGTAAATGATGAGAAGAAAGAAAGACAAAGATAAACTTCCAAGATCATTCTTTAAAAAAGTGCTTAATTTTAAGCATTTACAATACATCCTCCAGAGAACTGTTCAGACATTGTTTCTCAAATACAGGAGGTATTACCTCAATCTTGATCCATCACTCTCCCTGATCTATTCAAAGGCTGTAGGATTTCTGTCCCCTCAAGAATAAATAAAAGGAATGAAAACAAAATCTTCCTTGGCATTATGCCCGTTCTTAGATGCTATACCAACAGTCATCTTTGAAAGCATGTATTATCAGTATCTTACTTTAGAAATTAAGGAGGTTATTCTTGTGGTGATGGTCATATTTTGTCTTACAAAGAATAGCAACCTTCCAAGATTCTAATAAACCAGCTTCTTGCAGTGATATATAAGAAAAACAACTGCAGCCAACAGAGAGCTTTGACATTGAGTTTAGAGGGCCCTGTGTGGACCAAGGCCAGTGGTTAATCTGCTGTGAATCAGAGAATAACAGAGTGGTTTGGATTGGAAGGGACTTTACAGCTCATCCAGTTCCAGCCACCTTGCCACAGTCAGGGACACTTTCTACTAGACCAGGTTGCTCCAAGCTCTGTCCAACCTGGCCTTCAACACATGTATATCTTATAAAGTCTGCAGTACTTATGAAAGTGTTAGTGTTATTATACACTCATCAGTTCAGCTTATTTTAGCAGAGTAATTTAAACCAAAAGAAGAATTAGACCCTTGAGTTCAGTCATGGTCCTAGGTCGTAGCTCATCATCGCTTCTGCTCTGCACTGCACACTCCAATCCCACAGCAGTTACAATGACACTTGGTCATCTTCATTCCCCAAATATCACTGCCAAGAGTCTCGTGTCAAAGTATTCTCAATAAGTGATAAGCAGAAAACACTGCCTGTTACCAGCTAGAAAAGTAGAGCCACTTCCTAGAACTGGGAAGGGAAAGCCCCAACTCAAACCATTGTATGATTCTGTGACTGTCCTGTTAGTGCCTTTTCCTTTCCTGCATTCTGAGCATGCTGAAGTAACCGTGTTGCTGGAGCCAGTTTCCATCACTGGTTTGGTTTGCCCAGTTCCTTGAGAACAAGATGTTGTTGGGGGAAACTAGTAAAAGCACTGTGAGATTTTCTTCTAACTTTTCTTCCAGCCTCTAAATGCCACTGAGATAGAGAAAACTTTAAAAGGCTGGTTTATTCCTCTCTCTCCCTTTCCTCATAGACTTTCCTCTATCTATTCTCTGTCTTCAGAACTTGCTTCCTTGTGAAGGAAAAGGATGCATATTTGGAGCATACAATCAGCATTTTGATAAGGGCACACAGGATAGACATATAGGCTCATCCATGATATTTCTTTGCAGCTACTTTCTTTTTCTCCACTGAACAGCAGAAACATTTTACAGATTCTACTCTAAAAAGCACTAAGTGATTTGGGGATTTGTTTTATCCTCCTTTTTTCCTTTATTTTGGTAACAGTAAACTTGCTGGAATCAATATTCCCAAACTATTTGCAATGTCAAAATGAGTTCCTCATGTCACTTGGTCTGATTACCAAATAACACTATTGGAGGACAAAGTCATGAATTTTTAAGTGTTTGGTTGTTTCGCCAATGCTAAAGATAAAACATTTTCATTTTAAATTGGCCGGAATTCTTAACAGCAGGGAGGGCAGAAGCTGTCTAAGTGAAAATAAGAAAAGAAAACATGCTACACTTGGTTCAGATCAAAAGTTGTGTTGTTTTCTTTTTAAGTTTGGCTGCTGAACTATAAAATCAATTCTTTTCAGAGTACATTTCTGAGTTAACTTTTCCCTGTTCGCATGTTTTCCTTGTCACATGGGAACTCATGATGTGACAAGACATGGGCACTTGGCCTCAGAACAGATAGTTAGAATTGTGGGGACACTGGGGAGGAGAGGGAGAAGTGATTCAGTTTGTGCAGAGTGACCTTTATTTGGTTTCAGCAAGCATATCAATAATTGTTCTTTGCATCAAATGTGCTTCACTACGTACATAATTTACACATAAAAGGTGGTGAATGAATTTTAAGTAAATAGTGAAAAATATGAAGAATATAAATTTATTAAGACCCTGATTATGTAAAACAGAATTTAGAATTAATTTTCAGTCACTTGGACACTGTCACAAAGTCCATTTAGAAACAGTCTTGTGTTTCAGTCTGCTGTGCATGGCTGGGAGTTTTTTAACTCTGATCCCATCAGCGCAAGAAGCATGAAGAGTATTTTATATCGACCAAAAAACCCACTACAGTGGTTTTCCACTGTATTTCCACTGCTTGTGGAAAGCATGGCCCAGATTTACATTGATGCTGTCCACTGGCTACATGTCATGGTTTAAGTGCAGTCAGTAACCCACGTAGCCCACTCACTCACTCCTTCCCTTTCTTCCCCGCCCTTGCTCCCAGAGCAATGGGGAGGAGAACTGAAAGAATGTAACTCCCACGGGTTAAGATAAGAACAGTCCAGTAACTAAGGTATAACACAAATCACTGCTGCTACCACCAATAATAATAATGATAAGGGAAATAACAAGGGAAGAGAATACAATACCACCTGTCAATACCCAGCCCGATCGAGCAGTGATCTACCCCTTCTGGGTAACTGCCCCCTGTTTATATACTTGGTATGACGTGCTGTGGTATGGAATACCTCTTTGGCTAGCTTGGGTCAGGTGTCCTGTCTCTGCTTCCTCCTGGCTTCTCCTCCTCCCTGGCAGAGCATGAGACTCAGAAAGTCCTTGGTCAGTCTTAACATTTGCGCAGTAACTAAAAACATCAGTGTTATCAGAGCTGTTCCCAGGCTGAAAGTCAAAAACACAGCGCTGCACCAGCTACTAAGAAAGAGAAAAAATGACTGCTACTGCTGAACCCAGGACACTATGCACAGTGCAGACCTCAGGATCTCAGCAAGACAGAGCAGTACCAGTCCCCCATCTGACAAAAGAACATCCCCTTACTGAGCCTATTTTGCGTAACATCAACTTCTTCCCAGAGAAATACTTCCATAGCTTTAGAAGTGATGTTTTCAGAAACAAATTAATTTAAAAATGGGAGTACTGCATCAAGTAATGCAGACACATCAAAAATCTTATTGATCCTCCATCCACACCAGTGGTTACACTTGGATTGGTTCACCAGCTAAGCACTTGCTGGCTTATTGCCAGTCTTCATATACACTGCTGTCACCCTCCTGTCTTCTGGTTGAAAAAGACTCTTAGTCAATGCATCTGGCCAATTCAAGCCCAGGTTGGATGGGGCTTGGAGCAACCTGGTCTAGGGGAAAGTGTTCCTGTCTGTGGTAGGGGATAGGAATTGGATGAGCTTTAAGGTCCCTTCCAACCCAAAGCATTCTATGACTCTATGATTCTACGATCTCCAGTTTATGAATCTGCTGGTTTAAAGCTAAGGTTATATTAGAACTATAGGTGTATTTTGAACTGGTCCTTGCTTTAGTGTTAAGTAGCAAGATTTAGGTGAGTTATCCATCTAGCAAGTAAGACTCTTGTAAGGTCTGCCCTAAGCAGGATCCGTGTGTTGATCTCACATTGTACTTAAACCACTTGAGTGTTTCCAGGCAACACCCCCCCTGAAGTGAAGTCTTCAGCATCGTACCAGTCTGCTCTGACCTTCCTTGCCCAGCAACTGAGCGCTTACAGGCTGGTCAAAGCCTTGTCCTCAATGTGCACCACCTGAAATGAGGCCGAATCCAAGGACAGTCACAGTTTTTCGTGTAACAGGCAGATTTTATCCATATAAATTAATCCAGTTTCTCACACGACAACAGACTTGTAGAATCCCAGACTGGTTTAGGCTGGAAGGGACCTTAAAGCTCATTCAGTTCCAACCCCCTGCTACAGGAAGGGACACCTTCCACTAGACCAGGTAGCTCCAAGCCCTGTGCAACCTGCTCTTGAACACTGCCAGGGATGGGGCAGCCACAGCTTCTCTGGGCAACCTGTGCGAGCGCCTCACCACCCTGACAGGGAAGAACTTCTGCCTGAGATCTCATCCCAATCTCCCCTCTAATAATCTGCATCTCTTAAATAGAGCTGTCATCTTCTTTTTTTAACTGTTAGGAAACTGGAACATAGAAATTATTTTCCTTAGGTAATGCAGGAGTTTTGTACTGGAAACAGAAATAAAATCCAGGTGTCTGAACTCAGAGTACTGTGCTTTACCTACAAGATCACACATGCTTATTTCAACCTTTTGTAAAAAGAACAGTTTGTTAAAATATAGGACTGGTTTGCATATGGATCTCAAAGGACAGCAAAGTTTGGATTTCAGGCTTGAACTCAGGGCTGCCTAAGGTTATTAAAGTCCTAGAGAAATATATGGGGTGCTGGACTACTGCATATAGCACTGCTGTGGCCATTAATCACAGCACTGTGTAAACATGATTTCCATTCAGAATGCAGCATACATTTAATCTGTCATTTCAGAGATATGCTGGCAACAGAGTTATTTTCATCTGGCAGATTAATTTGTCCTTTATTACCTCTTCAGAAAATCCTGCAGTGGTGTCTCTCCTTCTCTGAATCACAGAGAGTACAGAGAATTGGATATATCTATGCCCAACAGTTGCAGAAATCTAGTTGTAGACAGCCATCCAAAAAAAAAGTAACAATCATTTAGTATCAGGGAGTGAGAAAAAAAGGTACTGGAATGAATAGAGTTGTAAGAAAGTTTTTTCAGGTCTGTGTTCCCCTCAGTGATATCAGATGAGTTGTTAAAAGTCAGTCCTAACTTTTCATAGGCATTAGGTCATATTAATGTGGTTTATGGAATTTATTGAGGGCAGGATGAGGTTAAATATTTCGAGAAAGTAAGAAGTTCTCCCAAAAGTAGGAAGTTCTTTAGTGTAGTTTGTGTTTGATCCCTGAGGAACAGTCTAATTCTGAACTGAGAAAGATCCAGCATTCGAGAGAGTGTCAGGCATCCTTTTTTTTCATTGATTTGCCAATGTCCATATGAATTTTGTCCTTCAGTTCTTCCGCTGCTCTGTGGTGCTGTGAGCTGTTAACTGTTGCCTTCAGCTTCAGAGAAAAAATGATTTAGGTAGCAGAAGTAGTAGTACTTTTACATAACTTTGCCAGCAGTCTAGAAACTATCAGGAAAAAAATCTATGCAAGTTACGGATAAAGAACTTCAAGAGCTTCTCAGTGTCTGGCTTCTACTACCACTTATGACACAAATTTAGCCAAATATCCTTGCCCATGGCCTTAGGCTGCATCTCAAGAGTGCTAAAGCGTTGCACAGGCAGTACTGGAGGCATCAGTTCACATAAAAAGTTTCTAATGGACCTGTGAGTGTACTGCTTCATGACAGGAAGAGTTGCAACAAAGCAAAATCAATGCCTAGGCAGCACTACGGATACCTGGTGGCATGGCATGCACTCATAGACCAGAATGGTGGTGTAGAGGAGATAGAGTTGGAGAGAGGAGAGCAACTTTATCAAACATGACTGCTCCTGCTAGAAGAGAAGGGAGAAATTATTGGCACTGCTGACTGTGCACAGAGAGGACAGATGTTGGGGGTTAATGAAGTATCAGTAAAAGAAAGAAAATCAAGGTTTCTCAATAGCTGGTATGGTTATTTTAGTTAGATGATTCTTTATAGAAAGGCGCAAGGATTAATAGTAGTTGAAATGGAAAGTAAGACACTGCATGGCCTTGTTTGGCATAAAGGGTTTCAGCAGAGCCATACTTGGATTCGCTTTGGGAACTTTTCGCTTTAGAAGTATCACCGGCTGCCATTGCTATCAACTTTATTTAACTGTAATCAACATGTCTCCAAATACATATAAAGTTTAGAAACCTCCTTAGAATCATAGAATCACAGACTGGTTTGGGTTGGAAGGGACCTTAAAGCTCATCCAGTTGCAACTCCCTGTCACAGGCAGGGACACCTTCCACTAGACCAGGTTGCTCCAAGCTCCGTCCAACCTGGCCTTGAACACTGCCAGGGATGGGGCAGACACAGCTTCTTCTTCTAATTAATTATTTTGTGGAAAAAGATTACCAAAAAGCCCACAAACAAACAAAATACCAAAACTCTCACTTTAAGGAAAAACAGTATTTATATAATACCTAAATATATGCTGTATTTATGTTGAACAGCTACAAGGCATATACATTAACAGCTTGTTTGCTGTTTTATCAGCAGTCAAGTACAAAGGTAATTGCTTTCAGACTTGTTTGTTTATAAAATGACTTCTGGTAACAGTAAAAACCCCATCTGACAGTGTAAAAATGTAATTTATAATCTCAGGATTCTGTCTTCCTTCAATGGAGAGACACTTAGGCCTGTGGGCTCCCAAACTCTTTATGAGAATAGTTTAAAAATCACTACGTGCATTTCATTGCTAATGAAAGGAACTTTGTGCTGTCAGACTGAAAACCTGAAATCGATAGCATATTGAAAGAAGTCTCAAGGTAGTGGAAAAAGATAGCGAAGTGTCCTTAGGCTGATCCACTGAAGTGTGTCAGACTTAGGCCTACCTAAATGACCATATATCCTGACTTCTCAGCTGATACCAATTTCTCCCAGGAACTGTTGTGAGTACTCTGGAGGTGGCCAGGATTCCAATTCATCAGGCAACAGTAGGCAACAAACAGTTGTCTTTTGTTCTACTGAATATTAATGACTCTTCTTCAGTGCCTCATGAAAATTTATTCTGGTGTCAATCTGGTGTCATTCAGGCACAGGATTAATAGAAAGGTTCTGTATCCTGAGAAATACAAATATATCACTGTTGAGTTGCAAGCTGGCCATGTTAAAAACATCTGTTTTAAAGATGCTTCACTGTGCATTTAGCTGAAAATATCACCTAAAGTGAATTAAGGCTTTTTGTTTGCTTGTTCATTTATTTTGTGTTTTTTCCTGAGTAGTAGAAATCTGGAAAACACATCGGGCTTATTTTAGTACATGTGTACAAGGGTCTGTCTGCCTGTGAACTGTAAGGCTACAGTCCATAAACTGAATAAATGAAGTTGCAAGTTGAGTATAGGTAGTGTGCTGTTGGTCTTCAGCTTGCTTTAGAATTAATATTTAACTCAGATAGTGCAGTGGTGAGCCCAGTGTAAAGTAGAAAGAGTGTTTATGCTGTCAAAGTATTCCTTTTCCCTTCACAGTCCAGAGCTTTGATGCCCATATTGTTTCTTCTGTATGTAGACAACACTTCTCCCATGTTCCTGCCATAGCTATCCCATCCCTGGCACTGGTCTAGGGGAATGGTGTCCCTGTCTCTGTGTCCTGGGTTCAGCAGTAGCAGTCATTTTTCTCCTTCTTGGTAGCTGGTGCAGTGCTGTGTTTTGACTTTCGGCCTGGGAACAGAGCTGATAACAATGATGTTTTGGTTTGGCCAAGGACTTTGTGAGGCTCATGCTCTGCCAGGGAGGAGGGGAAGCCAGGAGGAAGCAGAGACAGGACACCTGACCCAAGCTAGCCAAAGAGGTATTCCATACCATAGACCGTCATGCCCAGGATGTAACTGGGAGTTAGCCAGAAGGGCTAGGACTGCAGGGTTGGAGGAGGTATTGTTCGGTGCTATGTCAGGCTGGGGGTGAGTTATCAGTCAGCTGGTGGTAAGGTGGTGTATTCTCTTCCCTTGTTATTTCCTTTATCATTGTTATTATTGGTAGTAGCAGTAGTGATTTGTGTTATACCTTAGTTACTCAACTGTTCTTATCTCAACCCGGGGGAGTTGCATTCTTTTCAGTTCTCCTCTCTGTCCCTCCGGGAGTAGGGGGAGAGCAAGAAGTGGGGGGAAGTGAGCAAATGAGTTGCCTGACTGGGTTTAAACCATGACAGTCTGGCAGGGGGTTGGAACTGGATGAGCTTTAAGGTCCTTTCCAACCCAAACTAGCCTGGGATTCTGTGAATCTGTGATTTCAATTTTATTTCTTGCTGAATTGGCTCATCTAATAGCATCTTAATTCAGAAGGCACTTATAAAAAGAAAATATTAGTATGATATTTCTTCCCATTTATCTTTTCTGGTGTATTTGGGTTTATGTGGGATCTTACATGTGACCTTGTTGTCCATCATACAAGAATCTTTTCAGTTCTGCCTGTTCTGCCTTGCTCATTAGTCAGGCACATGATAATTTTTTATTCTTGTTTTTCGGCAATTTTCCAGCAACTTTCATTTTTTATAATCACAGCTAAAAAGAAACAGGGATAAGTTTTCTATGACTTCAGGTGAAGGCTGTCAACTGATGACAGCTGAGGATCTTGATGCGTTATTCTCTGTAGCTTGCCTTTAAGCTTACAGTTCCTGTGCTGTTATATATTATTTCTCCCTCACTGTTTCTTTAGACTCTGTAAATATTTGGGGGATACAGATTGCAAACAAAAAGATACAAAAGAAGATGCTGATGTTTCATTGATACGAATTGTCTGATATGCTGTGCATGACAAGTATTTTTTATAAACCTAGGCTTAAAAGATGAATACCAAGCTAAATATCTTATTGTACTAGTGAACTCTTCTTGCTTGTGAAAAGGTCCTGGACGTTTTTACTTTTTTGCTTCTGATGTTCCCTTCTGAGTCTTGAAGTGTTCTTGTGTCATGTAAACCTATTTAAACACATTAACTCTTAGTTAATTATGATTCCAAGACCTTCAAAATGAATAGAGAAATTACTTTTTCTTCCTTTAAATTACTCTTTCAACTGTAGTCATTCCTCGCTTCCATGGAGGGAGAAATCTGTTGAAAACTGTCTCAGTATAAGATAGAAAAGGAGATGGCTGCTCAGTATATATAAACTCCCAACTAAATTGTGATATGTTGCGAGACAGCAGTGTGCAAGTCTTTCAGGAGTATAAAAAAAAAAAAAACAACAAAGAAAATGAGTTATAAATGTCTGGGTGTCTAAGTGCAAATAATAGATTGAGGAAAAAATATCTAAGCTGAATAGCTGCAGAATTTTCCTAAAAGGGATATAGTCTAGACTGTGGAGGGAAGAAGTGGAAGCCGTGTCCCCTGGGGCTTTAAAAGCAAACCCAAGCAGACAGAATGTTCAGGAATACATTTTTGTGAAAAGCAGAGGTATCTCATAATCATAGAATCACAGAATGGGTTGGGTTGGAAAGGACTTTAAGATCGTCTGTTTCCAACCCTCTAGATTATTTCAAACTCCAATAAGATTATTTCGGTGAGGAAACACTTTGGAGAAAGAAACTGTACTAGTAGAATAACAAATAGGATTATCTAGTAGTGCTCTCCAAATGTCATTTCAGGCTGTCTTTTAACAGCCAGTGCTGTAAACTGGATGCTGTAGTGTCCTTTGTAGAAAAGCAATTCCTTTTGTTTTGCTCTCACACTCCGTGGTAGTAATGTAGGTATTGCCAAACTTACTAATGGTCCCTGCTATTTCAATCTCTGCACTGATTAATGCCAAATCCTTCAGAAAAGTAGAGACTGTCACACTAGGCCAGACCAGAATCCTTCCTCAGCAAATGACCAGCAGAACATTAGTTTCAGGATATTTAGAAAACAATGCACAGGTATGAGCAGTCCCTTGAAGACAACAGCTCCAGGCTCCATTCCCTGCACTGGCAGCTGCTTCTAGATCAGAAGAAGGAGCAGCTGAAAATCATCTTTTCACATCCCTGCTCTAACATCAAGTTCTGAGTTGCTAAGTATGAAAATTTGTCTACTGTAATTCTAACTGGAAATATGAATCCTATTCATATTAAAGGGGAATGATCTCTGTTCGAAACTTTAAGGTAATTTAGCTCTAATAGCATATTTTATGTATTCTTTGAATTTTTAGCGCTTAATCTCATGTTAAATCTTAATTACCAGCTATAGCACGAAAATCTCTTGTTTTTATGTGTTTCTTAGTGTCAGTTATATCTTTCAAAAGAAGGCATTATATAAAAAATTATATATGGTGTATGTGTGTGAACACATGGGCAGACCCTACAAAGAGGCAGGCAGACAGCATGTGGGATCTTGGTAAATTTAAGACTCAAAAGAGTCTTACTTTAAGTCAGACTTTAATTTTTAATTTTGTTTTCAGATAATAGTATCTATTAGCAAAGAAAGGAGATAAGAAACTAAGCGAGAAGTTATATAAATGGTGCAGACAGTGCAACTGTCAGTTCAGACTTTGGGCTCCAATATTTGTCTAGTTCCTGGTGCTCTCAGCTCTGTATCAAAAAAGGCACTGGATGATCAAGCAGACAAACCCAGTTGTACCAAATTCCCCAAGAAAAAACTCAACATTATTTTACAAAACTTTTACAGTTCAAAAGAAACTGTGTCACCTAATATTATGCTACCCATTACAAATGCTAGTAGTTACAAGTATGACTTACAAAGTACTTTCCTTGTAAATTAAACAGACTCCTAGTTATCTCTGCGTGCATATCGTGGTTGAAATATCAATGTGTCAGGCCGGTAGCATCTGTGTCATGCAGGTATTGTAATTTCTCCAATTCCTTTAGCTATTGCTGAGTGATGATTTTTAGCAATGATCAGTTTTGTGCTGAAAACAGAGCCTCAAGCATCAGCATATGAGCCATCAGCTACATTTTACAGGACTGTCAATCAAAAGCAACACCAATGTTCTTGCTCTACAGAAGCTTTAAAGACGAGGGTTTTTGTACACTAGTAGCTGTGTTAGACTCTCATCCGGGCACATGGTTGAATAATAATATACTTTTTATATAAACATTCTTGCATTTGGCCACATGCACCAGTTTTAGCCCTGTCCTGTCCTGATCAGTTGTTTAGAGCGGTTGCAAGAAGTTAAAGAGCTGCTGTTTTCTGCTTGCCGCATTAAATGGCTACGTTGCATTAGTGGATGCAGTCACATATTTCACCCACTGACTCTCTCCACTTCTCTTTTCCATTGTCTACTACAGGGAGAGTTTCTCTGAGAAGAAGAAGGAGAGGTGCATGTTTAATTTTCTGAAGTTCCAGGCTCCCGCGGGTCCAAGATGAAGTCCCTATATATTTCTTAAGTGTGCTTTGGCTTTCTATCAAGATGGAAGAATGTGTATACATGAGAAAGTTTAATTCACTATCACATTTCCTTCAGCAAGAAAACAAATAGTTATTAGATGGTTTGGGACATAATCCTGGCAGCTGAAAGAAGGCAGTGTAAGATAAAGAGAAGTTCTGCCTTATTTTAAAATGACTTTTTAGAAAGAAAACTGCAGATTCAGGAAAAAAATTATAAACTGACTTTTATTTTTTTTTATGAGCTCATACATCAACTGTGATGGAATGGGGCTGGCTTGGTATGGTGTATCCTTAGAAGAGATTCTCACATATACTTCAGTTCTCCAAAATGCTCATCTGATTTTCCACCTGGTGCTGGAAAACCACACGTAGGGAGTGATTACTGAGAAAGGGTGGGAAAAAAGAAGGCATAGTGCTGTGCCACTTCTAAATTTGATAAGAACACTGTGGTTTTGACAGAGAGTTAGGAAATGACAATAGAAGGCAGTTAAGTAGAATAAAAAATTTAAGAGATATGAACTGGCTGTAAAGAACAGTTTGGATTAAGGAATATCTGAAAGCTGATACCTGTATTGTCCTTCCATCCATTTCACATGAAAGGGCTTCACCAAAGCTATGGAGTACAGGCACATTTGTTCTACACATGACTGTCTCTAATGAAGATTATAGCTCAAAGTATATTCCATCACCATTCCTCTGAAGTCAAGAGACTGGGATAAACTTAGTTACAGGGAACTATAGCCAAATTCCTTTTACTGTTCACGTACTCTTGATATGAGTGTTATTAAAAATAAAGAACACAACTGTGGCTCTTGTCAAGATAGGTGAAAGTGACCAGTCACAGCACCCTCACCACAGTCATCAATTACATGCTGCCTGTTATGTGGTCATACCTAGGGCAGCTTTTCTCTCTGTGGAAATGAATTTTCTTCCTTGAAGATCATTCTGGTAAATTATGCTACAAATGACACAGCATGGCACAGCCACTGTGGTTCTCTGGGGGAAAAAACAAAGCCATGTTCACAACAGAGAAATCTTCTGAAAGTACAAAATGTGACTGCACCTCAGTGCCTGCAGGATGGATAGCATAATAAAGAAGAGAAAGAGGGCACTTCTCAATTCAGATCAACACAGTGAATCCCAGAAAACCTTTTTTAACAAGACTCCAGGACAGAACTGTTAAGCCTGCATTTCTAACTTTCTCTCACTTTCCACCCAGTCATTAATACTAGCAGTATTTATATGCCTTTACTGTGAATAGGAGCTGATAACTTCGGAACTCCACGTGGGCTTCAGTCTGTGTCAGACCTCTTTAAAGTCTCTCTCTGTTACCTGGAAGCAGGGCTCAAATAAGTTGGCCTGTTTGGGCACATGTTGCCTACAGCAAGCTCTGTTTCCATGTCAGAAATCAGAATTTCTGTTGAAGCTTGCATGTATTTTTGATTCAACAGCTACAGCTGGCTGATGAAGCACCACTGAGTGTAGAGCTATAAAAAAGCAAAAAAGCTGAGAGCAGTTGGAAGAACTTGGGGGCAGAGTGGCTGTCAGCACAATTAAAAATTAGTTTTTATTCAAGAAAACCCATAATATTTCAGAAGAGAGGAGTTTACTCTGGTTTTCTGCTTTGCTGCCCCTCATTCTTTTATCTGCCCTCTATAAATCCCTTCTTGCAGAGTCCATTGAACAGGAACAGGAACTCCAGGAACAGACTGAGTCTTGCTCTAGCAATTTAGCAATATGAATTGCCAGTCAGATCAGGCTCTGATAGTGATCCTTTGTGAGAAGAAATTGGACCAGTTTTATAGGTCACATTCATTTTTAGAAAATGTAAGCCAAGCAGCACACTGGTTTATGCTAGCATGAAAACACAGATCTAAAGCCATTAAACCAAATGACAGCCTGGGGGACTGAACAGTCAGACAGGGGTTGGAAACAAAAGATCAGTATAAAATCCTTTGTAGCAAGTTCCATAAGAAAATCTAGTGCATTTAGCAATTAGCACTATCAGGGTTCTCTTAAACATGGCATCATCCACACAGTTCCTTTGGGGGTCAGAAGGGGAAATCTGTGTTCTTGTTCATCCTTGGAGTCCCAAGTGGGGAAATTAGCGAGTACCGCAACCTCACAGGCAGTACCAGCATTTTGCAATGAGCCAGCCTAATAGCCCACTCACTGAGTTGGCATAAAATGCCAGCAAGAGGCTGCTCCTGAAAGAGATATTACTGTGCCTGCTGCTGTTGCTGCTATCCAGACCTACATCATCCAACACGCACAGCAGAAAAGTGGGATATAAGTATGTACCTTTAACAAAAGGTTTCTGGGACTTCTTCACTGGTAAAGGCTTTATGCAAATAGAGAAATAAATCTCCCCTGCAGTATCTTAAAATTAGAACACTAAAACTTTGGCTTGGCCAGTCCATGCTGGAGGAAACATGAAATATTTTATAATCAGATAAGAAAGATGCCATTTAAGACTGGCAGAGA
Organism: Pezoporus flaviventris; assembly: GCF_033815535.1. Lineage (NCBI taxonomy): Eukaryota > Metazoa > Chordata > Aves > Psittaciformes > Psittacidae > Pezoporus > Pezoporus flaviventris. Next base: position 2,315,292 of record NW_026892562.1, read on the forward strand.
TCGAACATTTTCTGCACTTCTACATGAGACTTATCAGAAACTGAATCCTGCTTAGTCTCTTATATGGATAAAAGGACTTTTAAAACTGTAGATACTTCACAACTGTCAGGTTTTTGAGTGTGAAACTACCAAATATCTTTTAGGAGTTCCAGGTGATTTCAATAATTGTCCTGGCTTGACTCATTTATCCCCTTTCTATCCCACCCAGAAAGGCCACCTGGTTGGTCTCAGTATGGAGGGAAGATACGACAAGTTTCACATTATCTCAGGCATAAACCATAGGAAACTAAGGTGTTCTGAATACAGCTGTCATTTCTAGATACACTTAGCAATCTTTGACATCAGTTTCTCAACATAGGTTGCCCTACACTTTGAATCAAACAGAGGAGAGACAGTAGAAATTGTTCCAGTCCAAGTGTTAGTTCTTTGAAATGTGATTTTCAGCCATGACATTTGAGTTTGCATTTGCTCTAGGATCACAACACATGCTATGAGAAGTTTTTCAGAAGGTGGAGCTATGGAAAGAGAGTGAGACAGTGACAGCTCTGAGTCTCGCTGGCTCCCAGGCATGCATATTAGAGACGGTTTTTAACCCATATTTCATAGGCATTGTCTTTTTCATAATAATCTGATTTTGTTTTCCAACTAAAACCACTGTGGCTGTGGCTACAAGGCAGTGGGATGTGAGGATTTAATTAGTGCAGGATGTGGCTGGAGGAGGGTAAATGCAGTGTCACTGAAATGATAAATGGATGCAGGAAAGAGAAAATAAAATGAGAGTTGGTAAAACAGTGAATCTTGCATAGGAAGGGAGCAGGGCTATTGTGAATGGGTCCAAATACACTCTTATAACTACTGTGATGACTGCAGATGGTGACAAAGTGACATTTTATGGTTGCTCTCCTAACCTAAACATAAGCCAAACATTAAGGAGCTATTTGCAGACACTGTCTTTCTGTTGAGGCTCTCAGCTGTCTCTCTGAATGCTTTGTCCCTTTCTTCTTCCTTCACTTTCTGTTCCTATAGACAAAGATGATGAGTTTTATACCCTCCAATGTTCCTCTACAGAATGGCAGCCTCAAAAATTCAGCTGGAAAGTTTCTGTCCTCATTACCCCGTTATCTGTCTCCCCTCTCCTGTCTCTGGGTGACATCTGGTTGTTGGCTGAGGTCTCCAGGCAGCTTTTTGGCAGCTCCAGACTCGCTGGATGGAAGAGACTTTCATCTTGAAACAAGAGTGCCCCTTCATAATAGCATGTTCTGTTCTGTACTAGAAGGTCAACAAATATTCTTTATGTTTGAAAAGGGGAAGTGTAAAACTGCTTTTGTTGAAGGCAGAGAGCATTTTCATCAGAAGTGAAACAAATTTAGTATACTTCTTATGTGGAATGCCTCAGAAAGAAAAATATGTATAGGTTAAATGTTTGTGATGATGGAGAACTTCCACTGTCTTGCCAGATCTTCTTCATCTTTTGTCCCAGCTTACTATCATCTCCTCACCTGCTTGTCTCCTAAATACCAGTGACGCCAGTCTGTCCAAAACCCTGTTTCTAAGATAACTTTTTTTAGTCTTTCTGTGTTTTTCCCTTTACTCCTTTTCCCCTTTATCAAACTCTTCAGTGTTATTTTCTGATTATGAGTTGGTTTTGTTTTGCCTCCACTCACAAGATCTTTCCCTGTTCATCAGCTCTGTCTCTTTGGGCTGTTACAGCTGCTCTGTCTATGATGTTCAGAAAGCTGCTCCTTATGTCCACTATTTCATCCTGCACCTCACGCCCCTCAGCTTATTCCATCTGAATTGACCTCTGAAGCTAAAGCTTCTTGATCCTTTGCTCTAACTGGACAGGAGGCAGAATGTTGACTGTTATGAGCTAATCTTAGTCCCAAATTCCTTGAGGATCATGCAGAAAGCATTTGTCTTTTGCTGAGAGCCTAAGTTCCACAAAAAAAGAACTTTTCATGCAGAAAATCAAGAGTTCTGAAGCATTCTGCTGACCAGTTTACTTAATCTGGGGGGTAACTGGCATTCAAGACAGCTTTGTCATCTCTGCCAGTTTTTTAGGAGCCACTTCTGTGGTCAGGGGAAATTCTTTGGATAGATATGGGTCTCAGACTGCTTCAAGGTGTCTTTGTCTTCAAAAAGATGTCCTGTTTTGAGACACTCAGTTTTTATTTTTCTTATAAACTCAGGGGATGAACTCAGGATTTTGCCATGGGCTTTTGAGTAGACTTGCATACTACAGTGTATGTCTGCTGAGATGTCCTCAGGTTCTGTAGGAATTTGGTGTTTAAGCATAGTTACAGTTAATTTCTGAACTCCAAAACATGCACAATATACCTTTTCAGTATTCATGTAGTGCAATCTTACAACCTACCTTAGGGTTTGTAGCATTTTGAGGACTGGTTAGTAGCAGCAAATCCCTCCACCATGGTGCTCAATTCTTTTTAAAATACATTTGTGCTTTACAGAGATCCTGATCTTGCACAGTGGATTGATTGAAAAGTTTCAGGTTTCTAGCCATAAGCTATGACTAGAACTCACATGAGTTCACAATGGCAACAGTGTTCTTTATGTAATAACTGGGGTCATTTACTTCTATCTCAAAGGGTGCACCTGGACATGTCACCTTCCAGCCTGGCAGTGTTCCTCAGGACACGCAATGCACACCAGAAAATTAATCAATTATGGATACATGAGATGAGCCTTTAGATCTGCTGACTATTATAGAATCCCAGACTGGTTTTGATTGGAAGAGACTTTAAAGCTCATCCAGATCCAACCCCCTGCCACAGGCAGGGACACCTTCCACTAGACCAGGTTGCTCCAAGCCGTGTCCAGTCTGGCCTTGAACACTGCCAGGGATGGAGCATTCACAACCTCCCTGGGCAACCTGTACCAGTGTCTCAGCACCCTCACAGGGAAAAACTTCTTCCTGTTTTGAGTTTAAACCCATCACCCCTTGTCACTATCACTACAGTCTCTGACAAAGAGTCCCTCCCCAGCATCCTAGTAGCCCCCCTTCAGACACTGGAAGGCTGCTATGAGGTCTCCACACAGCCTTCTCTTCTCCAGGCTGAACAGCCCCAACTTTCTCAGCCTGTCTTCATACAGGAGATGCTCCAGCCTCCTGATCATCCTCGTGGCCCTTCTCTGGACTTGTTCCAACAGTTCCATGTCCTTTTTTACCTTGAGGACACCAGAACTGCACACAATACTCCAGGTGAGGTCTCATGAGAGAAGAGTAGAGGGGCAGGATCACCTCCTTCCATCTACTGGTCACACTGCTGGGGATGCAGCCCAGGATACGTGTATATCATTTGTGTATGAATATCACAACCTGAATTGCAAGACATGCCTGTTAGTTGTATTATTGTAACTGTTGAAGAGCACAGTACACTGTTACCATGTGTTCAAAGTAGGTGGAATCATTAGATGAGAAGCCACAAAGTGCTCAGTAATTCTGCTAGAGGTATTAAGGAACTGATAACTGTACTTCAAAGGAAGCTAAATTGTCATGGTTTTCTCTCTGTTCATAATGAAAGCTCTCCAAAGAGACTGGAGCTTTTGCAGGGTCTGAAGGTGACGGAAAAAAAAATTAGTAAAGACAGGAAGAATATTAACTGGGAATAGAAGTGGAGATTTAAATTGGTAGAAAAGAAGTTCTAGTAATCAAATTTACTGGTAACTTCCTTGGTGGCTGAGTTCATCAGTGGAAACTAAGATCTGCACTCCCACTGTTCTATTTCAGTCTGGCTTCTATAAAGAGAAAATAATACTGCTGTTTGGAAAGCCCTGCTTTTATTCACTCTTATATGCCCTATTGTTACAGCAGATTATATACTTTTAGCCAATGGAACAGCACCCAAACCCCATGTTTGCAAGTGCAGCTGGAAGGATGTTTTTTGTTCTGAAGGGTGATAAAATATGAGTGAACCCCAAGGAGCTAGTTGTGCTTCCAGGAGCAGGCTGTAGCCTGTTCTGACGCACCATGCAACAAAATGACATAAGTCAATAAAGCAGCCAGTTGGGAAAGAAAAGGCTTTCAAAAGTGAGATAACATGATGTATCAAAGAAGATATGTGCAAAACAGAGTAATGTTTTAAAATAAAAAATAATTAAAAAAAAAAACAGAGAACCAATGGGTCAGAATAGCTGAATGTCTGATACATTGTCTTTATAAACAGCATACCCCAGAAGAAAAGAGTGGTAATTTTTTTGGGTCTTTTTCATATATTAGTCAGTTATCTCCTGAGAGGAAGAATTCAAATTCCATTTCAGGTACTTCCCGCATGTACATTACCATAAAAATGATGATTATTGTTTTTCCCCTGACAAAGGCTGATTTATGAACATTTCTAAAGGAACTAAGCTTGTTTCTTGCCTTTTCAAATCTTCTGCTCTTTCCCATTTCCCGTTGTTTGCAAATGGTTCACAAATATGAGGTTTTCTTCTGCTTCTGTTTACAAGTAGTGGAATTGAAAAAGTGCGTATTGAAAAATTTAAAGCTGGTTTTCAGCTTTTAGCAAGTCTAGAAACATTTTGTCCAAATAAATTGCTTAAATGTGTTCTGTGGGCACTTCCACCATACTTCAGGTAGGTAATTCGTATGATTACAAAATGGTCTTTAATGAAACCACTTGTAGCTTTAGGGAAGTAGAAGTGGGTTGGAGAGCATTTTATAATTACCAGAGTGTGCCCCACGTATCACTTTAAGTAAAACTAAGGGCCTTGTACAGATGTTTGGCATGATGTATAGTCTGACTTTTGACTTCCAAGAATGCTATTTGCTATCTATTCAAAGTAGTTGTCTTGACAGAAAAGTTCCCAGCTGCAATGTTTGCAGTCAAATCCCTGTTTAGATAGTTTAATGTTTCCTGGCTGGACTCAAGCAGGGTGTTTTTTGTTATTTTGTTGTGTTGTTAGTGTATTTTTCCCCACTGAAAAAAAAAAAAAACAAAACTAAGAAAAACACTCTTGCAGTTTTGCATGAATTGCTTCATACTTTCATGTTTACGATCCTGTTTGGATTCCAATTTCACATTATATATATACACATGCACACTTTTACACAGAATCCTAGACTGGTTTGGGTTGGAAGGAACCTTAAAGTTCATCCAGTTCCAACACCCTGCCACAGGCAGGGACACCTTCCACTAGACCAGGTTGCTTCAAGCCCCATCCAGCCTGGCCTTGAGCACTGCCAGGGATGGGGCAGCCACAGCTTCTCTGGGCAACCGTGCCAGCACCTCACCACCTTCACAGGGAAGAACTGCCTAAAAGCTTATCTCAGTCTCCCCTCTGTCAGATTAAAGCCATTCCCCCTTGTCCTGTCCCTACAGTCCTTGTCCAAAGCTCCTCTCCAGGTTTCTTAGAGCCCCTTTAGGCACTGGAAACTGCTCTAAGGTCTCCCTGGAGCCTTCTCTTCTCCAGGCTGAACCAGCCCAGCTCTCTCAGCCTGTTTTCATAGGAGAAGTGGGACATATTTCAAACACCAGTTGATTAAATACATATGCCACAGGATTGCTCCAGGGTTTTCACCAAATGGAAAAGGAGGAGATTTTCATCAGCTCTCAGTGAGTTCATTTCATGTTTGCAAGAATCAAGGTGCTCTAAGAAAAAAAAATACAAATACCTAAGAGGAGCTGGTTTTGTGCTGAAGGTGGCAGCATTGGAAATTTGCAGACTTACCTCTAGGTCAGCTATCTTACTGAAGCTCAAGGTTTTTGATGGAAAGAACAGTGGTGCATATTAGAGAAAAATGTCTCTTTTACATTCTGGCTATGCTGAACTGTAACTACTTCACTGTTAACAAGGTCAAAGCAAGCAGCATGCGAAACTAAAGCATGGGCTTCTCCAAAATGCCTTCTGTTGTGCAGGTAGAAACTACTTCCCAAGATGTGAAAGGAATTTAAAGTGTTATTAATCCTAAGTCATACTAGTGAATTATGTTAGAGAAGCCACTTAATGCCAATTGAGACAAAGGGGTTTCTAGTGTGGGTATTTGGATCCAACATACTTTATGAGATGAAGTAAAGATTGAGTAGTAAGAGCAATCACTAGTGACTACTCTCTAAGGACTCTCTCATGACAAAAGCATGTTATTCATCATAGATCCAGTTCAAATATGTGGGATTAAATACAGTTTTGCTTCTGAATACACCTTTGATAAGGTGTCAGAAGAGAACTCTATAGTATAGGAGGAAATCAATCTGCCTGTAAAATAATTTGGTAGAGAAATAAAGACAAGTCCGAATTTTCCTGGTGGCAACTTTTATTGCAGTGCGCCAGTGTACATCTTTAACTAAGTCTTATCCATGTGTACATAGGAAACTTGGTCATTTGACACCTAAATTGTTGGTTTTGTTTCCCAAGATTCTTAATACCTCAGAGTATACACAGATATAAATTAATGCCTCTGTTGTTGTATGTCAGAGGCACTGGAGTTTTAAGGTACATTTCATTAAGGCCAGGATAATGCCAGCCATTGATATTCAAAGGATAGAAAGAACACTTTTATCTTGGCACAAACGGCATTTTGGGAAAGTTATTTTCTTTGCAAGAGAGAAGACAGCAGGTGAACCAATTGAGTCTTGTATCATAGCCCTCAAAACCAAACATCATCTCTGTGAATAGGAACACTTGTTAGGATGAAATAATTTGTGAGGTATTTGAAAACATAATCGAACAAAGGTTAAGAAATACACGTGACAGTGTAAAGTAGGGGTATTTGCCAGACTTGTAGAAAATATGCCTCCATAAATTAAACTTTTAGTGTGCTAAAACACACTCAATATCTATGCAAAACATCTATGCAAAAACACCTATCCTAAACATTTGTGCAAAAATCTTCATCTAAACCTATAAAATGAATCAACATCAGTGGCTAGATTTGTCTACAACAAATAAAGTGTAATAACATGTTAAGGGATTTCCAGTCAAAAGGATGCATTGCCCTAACAGGCATTGTTTCAAGAGTGCATGGTTCTCAATACCATTTTCAAAAGAGATGCGAAAGCGAGCTACATCTATAAACAAAGAAAATCCAATACGTGATTTTGGAAAGAATTGACAGACTTGATCACTGAAGGTCTGAATTTGTCACAGAGACTTGAGGACATGTATGAGGACATTTGAAGTTGTTTAGTCTGGAGGAGAAGAGGCTCAGCGGCACCTTATTGCTTTCTACAGCTACCTGAAAGGAGGATGGAGCCAGGAGGTGGCTGGTCTCTGCTCCCAGGGAACAAGTGACAGGACAAGAGGAAATGGCCTCAAGCTGCGCCAGGGGAGGTTTAGACCAGAGGTTAGGAGCAATTCCTTCCCCCAGATGGTGTTCAGGCATTGGAACAGGCTGGCCAGGGCAGTGGTGGAATCATCGTCCCTGGAAGTGTTCACAAGCTGTGTAGATGAGGCCCTTTGTGCCATGGTTTAGCGGTGGCCTTGGCAGTGCTAGGGAACAGTTGGACTTGATGATCTTAAAGGTCTTTTCCAACCTTGTTGACTCTGTGCTTCTATGTACGTTACTGAACCCAAATTAAAAACCTGTTTTATTTCTACAAAACTTTGCCTTTTCTTAAGTAGCTCTACCAAGTCCTTGATGAGACATTGTAAAATCTAACTTTACTGTTTTTTGCTGAAGATAGGTGTGTTTAAGAAATAAAGGGTATTTTCCCTCCTCAACACCAGGTACAGTAGCAAAGGTTTTTCGACAATAGGAAATAAATATGAAAGTGGGTTTATCGGTCAGTTTTAAACTGAAAATATAACAAGCAAATATCTTCAGCTTTAAAAACCTCTTGCATTAATCAGCAGCAAGTAGAGCATCGGGTAATGACCCAGAAGCACTTACAGCAAATGAAGAAGTTTAGAATTCAGTACAATGAAGATCTCATTTAACAAAAACAAAATCTCAAAAAATCACCACTGTCTAACCAGATAGCTTTAAGGGATCAGAATTCTATCCTCAATACTGTCTTATCTGTCTCAAAGGCAACAGATGCTTCAGAAGTTATTACCTTCTAAGTGGAAAATTACAGACCAGCTGGAGCTAATTAATTTGCAATTAAAAAATTGCCACAAACCAAAAAATGTAATTAATTTTCTTCAAGATACAGCTATGCAAAAGAATTGGTTTGCCACTTCTAAGGCATCCAAAACATTCATAACAGTTATAGAAGCTGATGTTACTGTGGACATACATAAGCACCCACAAATTCTGATGGGTAGCAGACTTATGTGGCAAATAGCAAACCTGGACAACAGACTTTCAAAAAGCTCTGAAAAGTGGTGTTAATCATAGAATCATAGAATGGTTAGGATTGGAAAGGACATTGAGATCATCCAGTTCCAAACCCCTGCCATGGGCCAGGGACACTTTCCACTACACCAGGTTGCTTCAAGCCCTGTCCAACCTGACCTTGAATGACAGAACTGAAATTGAATTACAGGGTCATAGAAATAGTTGTCAAAAGGGGCCTCTAGGTGTCAATTATTCCACCAACAACCCATTCAAAGCAGGAATACTGTCAACATAAGACCATTTTTCACAGGATCTCACAATCTGTATTCCTACATTAACAATACATCCAAAATGGAAGATAGGCAAGGGCTAAAGAGATGGAAAATCTTTCAGCCACTTTTTCCCGTTTGATGCTGTGCACATATCTGCTCCTTACAGATCTACCTAAAATTTGTAGACAGCAAGGTATCATGCATTAAGTATTCCTGACAGAGGTGAAAGAAAAACTGGGCGGGTCATTTTGGTGGATGCCTACCCTTAAATCCATAAGTTAAAAATTGTAGAAACCTACATTGAAATGATTAGTCTGCATTGTTTTTCCTGCTACCAGGAGAGTGTTTTGTGCTTCTCAAGTTAATACAGATTCAGGCTCCATGAATTCCAAATTTTCAGTGTGTGATGAGAAAAAAATCTTACATCTTAAACTGAGGTATGTTTTTTTAAATCATGCTTTGCTTTCACTTGCCCTAGACTGACCACTTCATTTGTAAAATGTGTGTCTTCTCCGGCAGACTGCATCTGCGCTATGACTAGAATATTGTTACTGAGAAAGGTGCATAGGTGATCATGAGAAGAGTTGCTGTACTATAGTACTTGATGATCTGGCCTTCTCTAGGATTAAGACTGACTTCTAGGGAGCTCAGATGTTCTCTTTATTGATATTATTAATCTGGAATCGTATAAAGATAAAATATTTAACTTAAAGGGTAAAGTACTAGTTTTGTTCTGTGAGTGGAGAAACAGTCAAATTAGATTGCCATTTCCAAAACTGACAGGAAGAAATACAGGGATATAACTGCAGCTAAGTAATAATGCATTTTTATCCTGAGTAGTGCACATTTCCCTTATGACGCTCTTCACCGTGCCATAATGATGAAATTAATGTCTGCCTTCACTCTGTAAAAGGTCAGTGCATGCAGACAAAGATTTCCCTTAGGTGAAGCTGTTCTCGATTTATTATCAGGCTTTCTGAGGAGCTCACCCATAGGATCCAAGAACAATACAGAAGTCAAAGGCAGACCTGAACTAAATATTCTCTCCTACACATTGCAGAATCTCATAAACCTGCACCTCTGTTTGGTTCTGTTCATAAGCTGTTTAATGTCTTCATGAGTTACCCCAGGTGAAGTATAACTTTATATTGTCCCTGTATAAGGATGTGCCACCCTCACTACATTGACTGAGCTCCTTAATTTGGTGATCCCTGCAGGCTCTGGAAAGAGAACCAAGGCCTTCACAGACATTTGGATGACCAGATGTCGTGGTTTATAATACATTTTTACACAAAGCAGCATTTATTGGTCATCTGGACAAAGAAGCAAAAAGGTAATTTTGTCAGAATCCTGGCTGCTGCACCGCACAATTACTACAGTACTTCCCTAAATCTGTCAGGGTGCCTGTGTCTGCCTTCACCTCCCTCTCTGACTCTTCTACAGTTTTTTTTTGAAATTCCGTCTTTCACATGATGCATCTGATCAGCAGCATGAGGCTGAGAGATGTTCAGTTATCTCTGGAAAGGTTTACCTCAGGTTATTGTCTCATTCAGCTTGTGAACTGCCATTTGGCTGTAGGTAAAACCTTTGCATAAAGAACCCAAAGCCATATTTTAACCCATTCCTCTTAGAAATCATCCTCTAGGGCAATTAGCTGAGGCAGTTACATGTAGCAACTGCTCTATTCCACATGCAAACATCACAAAGGATTCCTAAAGTCCACAACAGCATTCTCAAATGCCAGCAATTGCTAAACAGACAGTGTGTCTATAATTGGTTTATTTTTATATAAACCCAAGAAGTTTTCATATATTAAATTTCCAGAGAAGTTGAGGTTAATTTTTTAGAGAGCATATATATGGAAAATGTTGGATAAAATGACAAATAAAAATTTGTATCTCACCTGGTGATTAAAAAGGATTGCACATTTGAGTCTGGGACAGTGTCACTTGCCCTGGGTTTGGGTAGTTCAATTAGCGATAATGTTTTAAGTGAGCTGCATGTGTTGTTTCCGTGCAAAATTCAACATTTTCTGTGAATAAATACTCTTTTAATGCTCAAACAACTAGAAACTTTCAGAATTTAACTGATACTCATTGTTATGTTTTGCAGTATCCTGCAACTTCTTACATATTATAAAAGGAAACCATGTTAGGCAATTGTTAGAGCAGAGACTCTTCAGTATTTACAGCTGTAAAAATGATTGTAATAATGATCATTCTTACTTGTGGTAGTGTGCAGGTTGGACTTTGACGGTATTGCAAAGCTTAATTGACTGTTTTTTGGCATGTGGTCTTGTTGAACTGGGAGAAGACAGAGGAAGAGGCATTAATTTTGTACAAAATACTCCACTGATTTTTGCTGTAATTTATTATTTATCACCTCCTATGTACATAAAGGCTTTTTCCTACTCCACCTGGTTTTGCCTTCAAGTCTACAACTGTTCATGCAATATTAACATTCCTGACCTTGCCAAGATGTTTAGAACAAGAAGCCAGAATACACTTGCACACTTGTACACATCAGAGATGGCATAATTTCAGATCACAGAGGCATTATCCCAAGCATATGAATGCACTATGTAAGCAGAACTTGAGGGATTAGCAAAACTGGAGAACTAGGCTATAACTGACTGTATGAATAAAAGGTTAAGCAAAACCTTTCCAGTAGTTTTTCTCAGCATAATTACTCAATGCACTGCCTTTCACAGGGTGGAATGCTCTGAGAAAGACAGCTTCTGAATTGGACCTGTAGTTGTAGTTAAAGGTGATTTTTCCTTCAGTGGGAGCCAGTATATTTACAGAAGCCACAGAGGTGCTATATAAAGTCATGTTTAAAATCTTGCCTTCTATTTGGAGGCAGAAATACAAGTCATAGATTTTGGCATAAGGAGAAACACATGTATTTTTTGCCTGTGAGCAAATTCCATATTATCGTAACTATAGCAAATATTATTTTCCTCATATTTTACTATATAAAATTGAATCAGAAGGATATGGAGCCATTAGTGAGTATATAGGAGAGCCATGAAGATGCTGCGAGGGCTGGAGCACCTCTGCTCTGTACACAGGCTGAGAGAGCTGGGCTGGTTCAGCCTGGAGAAGGCTCCAGGGAGACCTTAGAGCAGCTTCCAGTGCCTAAAGGGGCTACAAGAAACCTTGGGAGCGGCTTTGGACAACAGCCTGTAGGGACAGGACAAGGGGAATGGCTTTACCTGCCAGAGACGAGATTGAGATGAGCGCTTAGGCAGAAGTTCTTTCCTGTGAGGTGCTGGCACAGGTTGCCCAGAGAAGCTGTGGCTGCCCCATCCCTGGCAGTGTTCAAGGCCAGGCTGGACAAGGCTTGAAGCAACCTGGTCTAGTGGAAGGTGTCCCTGCCTGTGGCAGGGTGTTGGAACTGGATGAGCTTTAAGGTCCCTTCCAATGTAAACCATTCTGTGATCCTATTTATTCTGATATGATTCAATGGCTGGATGAGCAACTTCACTTCTAGCAATCTCTGCTAACTGGTGAGAAATGTCAGTATATATAACCTATGGAACTGTAAACCATGTGAAAACAATGTACCTCCTAACTAATGGCTCTGATATTCTCATTTCATTTTCTTGAAATAAGATAACTCTGGTCTTCTTAACAGGCATCAAAAAACTGTGACCAAATAAAGCCAGCAATTAATTTGCTGTAAAATCAGCCTAATTCTCAGCTAGACCTCACTTTTTCAAGTATCTTTGTAAAAGGTTTACACTCTAATAAAAATAAGTAATGATAAATTACAGGAAAATATTGTGCTTTTTATTTCAAGAAGAGACACATGACAAATTACATCTTGATTTAGCAAAAATTTGCAAGCATGTAAACTTTGGTGGTCTTACAAATTTTTTTTAACTAAGTTCCCCTTTATTTTTCTCCCTTCTTCCCCACCACTTCAATCAGTCCTATTCTTTCTTGCCTTTCCTTTCTGTTTCACAAAGAGAAACAGAAGAAATTATATCTCTTTTACTGTAGGAATAGATCTCTACTGCTTCTGGAATTTTTTGTGTTTCAGGTCAGCAGGCTTAGACAGCCATAATGAGAAATAGCAAGGTGAAGTGCAGAGAGAGATGTTTCAGACATAGAAACACACATCCCACTGTCAAAAGCTTTCCATTCCCTCAGCAGCCTAATGAAACATGAACCCGACTAAGTTCTGAGTTGCAGTACAGATCCTTTGTGGAAAACGTGAGAAACCCAAGTAAGGAAAATACATGAACAGATCAGGGAGATTTAAAGGAATAGGGAAGTTGATTGTGCCTAAATGTAAATGTTGAGAAATAAAATCAGAAGAAAACAATCTCTGAAGGAGGAACAAGAAATATTTGCTTTTGAGTAAATAATAAAGTAATAGGGATGAATTCACCAGTATTTTGCCATTTGCAGGTCGGAGATGAATGCTGTATTAATGATAGAGACACAGTCAGCCTTCTACCTAAATTATTGAGTAACTGCTATTTGTCTATGGGCTATAATGTAGGTGGCAGATGTGATTGTATGACTTATTGGTTTATTTTTATTACATCTTTCATTCTTGAGAGGTGATAAAATTTGAAAATGCATTTACTTAGCAAATTTTTACATCTCTTTGAACTTCACTTTTTCCAGCGTGTTTGTCTCATGAGTTTTTGTAAGTCATTCATATCACATTGAATAGGAATTAAATGCCATGGTAACAGAATCTGTTTTATCTGAAAACTTGAAAGCAAAAGTAAAGACTGGTGTTATTTTCGTAAGCTAGAAAGGGTAGCATAGAACAGGCTGAAAAGAACATGCATGCTCAAGAAGAGCAAATCCTTTTTTTGTGTTACAAAGATGTTTGATTTCTGACAGTTGCTAACTGATAGGTTGCTTCTTTTGATGTCCGTATCTTTATAACACCAGAAACAGTCTGCTGCCTGAACAGTTTTCATGAAAAAGATCAGTGACAAATATATAATCTAGATAAAGGTAAAGGTAAAATCTGAGTATCAGTGACAATCAACACAGGAATATTAGCTTGAACTACCAAGTTTAGCATGAAGGTAAGAAGTATTGGAGTGTGTTTAATCAAAAAAGTACACTCTAATATTGAAGCTTTAATAGATGATTCAATAGTCCTATGGGGCAGTGGTGGCTCTGTATCAGATATTCACAACCAGCCAGAACAAAGTAGTAGAAATAAAACTATAGGAAGCAATTCTTTTTTTGTAAGTGATATGATCTATTTGTTAACCTAATTTCTACAAGTACTTTCAAGATTTCCTGGATCTTGAGCTTACAAAAAGTCTTGTCCTATACACTCTGTACTGCACATGTACCATCCTGGTGTGTGGACAGTTTTAATACCAGTGTTAGGATACATATGAATGGAGAATGGAAAAGTCTGGGTGTGGAGAGTACTGAAGAAAATGGTAGCAGGGAGAAGCTAATTAGAATAGGAGATGTCGATGGTACCCCAACATTAGCAGGTCATCAGGATCCCAGCAGAGGGGAGAGAAAAGGCAGGGCATAAACACTAAGGACTCTCATCAGCGAACAGGATAGAGAGAATAATCACCCCCTTATTCAGGAGTAACTACCCTAAAACAGGCAGGAGAGATTGTAAAATCTTGCTTGCTGGCATCCCTTGTCTGTTTTATCACAAGAAATGCTGTATAGATCACCTTGATACAATCTTCTTGGTTTCATGATTGCTGGACGGGGTACACATGCTCATTCATGACTGCATGGATCCACATGTGTAGTGCTGGAAGTAGGTGGGTATAAATGGTAGTTAGTGAAATCAACTTTGTTACAAAATAAAATTACCCTCCTTTCTTATTGAGGCTTCGCTACCTTCTTGCTACAACACTGTATGGCAATTTCGTGCAAGTCAGTAGCTGTCAGAATGCACTAATAGAGCCAGGCAGTGCACATCATTAAGATGGAGTGCCAACCAAATAAATCTATTCCATAAAATTAAAGAAAACACCAGTAGAAAAGGTGTGAGTTCATCACTTATGCTGCAACGGTGTCACTAAACCAGTTTATTTCTCCTTCTGCGGAGTGTTCTTCTGCCTTCCATTTTCTAATGAGCAGGTACTGTCACACACAATCAAGTTACATTTTGTGCCTGAATGCCAAACATGCTTTTTCTGCTATAAATAGTGCAGAGTAAGTTAAGAGTCTTAAACATCATTATATTAATATAAAAGCTTTTCATTCCCATTAGGGTTTGCTCCTAATTTTTCAAATGTCATTTGCAACAATTGATTTGTATCTTGTTCATTTCAAATAATTTATCTGAGATTGAAAATAATAATATAAAATAGTGGCATAAGTGACACGTATTCTTTAACATGTTTATTATTATTTGGTATTTGTCTAAATGGGGTTCAAAGTATTATTGATTTCCTATCATCGCATTTACTAAAAGTAGAATGATGATATCTTTCATCTTCCTCATCATCCTCTCTTGTGTTAGAGCTCTCTGAAATCAAAAGTGCATTATGCTATGGATCTCTGTACTTTCTCACACCATTGCTGTGATAGCATACACCTTTCCTCTGCAGTTCAGAATTCTATTTCCTTGTCTTTCACTATGCTGTATAGAATTGTTACACAGGTTGCCAGAGCCAAGTAGCAGATCCAACTCAGCTAAATGGACTTTACAGAAATAGAGATCAAACAAGGAAAAACAAGCAGCAGGAGAAGAGAGATGTAAGGCCTGAAGGAACATTAAATCACCATGTAGCAGTGGTAGCTGGGGATTCAGTCCTGCAATTCCTTATTCCACCATGGCTTTGCTGTGTGAATCACTTGAACTCCACCTGGGTGGTGGAAAAGAATCCCAGATTTTCATTTTATGCACCTCCCTTACAATTCGGAATGGGGGGGCAGGGATGACCAAAAGTCCCAAATTATAGGTATATTAGCCAGTTAAATACAGCTTTGCCTGTCTTTAATTTAGAATGAAGAAAGAGACAGGTTAACCTTGATTTCCAGTAAGGTTGTAAACATGAATTCCTAAAATGCTGTTAAATTTATTGGTCTACCCTAGTAATTAAAAAGATGTCATGGGATCATCTTTACTTAATAGTTTTTTTATCTTAAAAATGTAGAAAATATTTACATCTAATTACACATCAAAGTTTTTTGCAGATGCCATAAAATAATCTGCACTTAATTGTTTCCAATTTTTACATTGCACACATGTAAGTCATCTCTGATTTGCCATCATCTTCTTGGCTATTGAGGTTTATTTCAAAATGAGATCCTATTTCCATGCAAACAAAATAAATTGAGACAAACCTCAGCTGAGATTTATACTTGTTACAACCAACCTTCTAAATAAACATCTGATGGAGGAAAGGGTTAGCCATAAGACTGGAAAATGAGGAATGAAGGAGTTCCTGTTCTCAGAGCGGAGGAACACATTAATCAGTCCGGTTGTGAACCTTTCCTCAGGTCTAGGGCATACCACCATCTAGTGGCTCTGAATGTAATCTAGAAAACAACACAACTTTAATATAAATTGTTTTGATGTGTGATGCTGAAAATGCTTAAATAAATTTTCACAGGAACCACTCTTGGTAATGTAACATTTCCTGCAGCATTACAATCTATCAGAGTTACATGTGAGATTGCAAATGGTCTTGGCCTTGACTTATATGGAAGTGCCTGGCCAGAATACAAAGCAATGGAGGCAGGAGATAAATATTCCCTAATCCCATTCTTCTCTCTTCTTGGCACAGAATTCTGCTGGAATAGAATATATAATATGTGTAATACAGCCCAGAGAAGAGAAGGCTCTAGGGAGACCTTACAGCAGTCTTCCAATACATAAAGGGCGCCTACAAGAAACCTGGAGAGTAGCTTCAACCAACAGCCTGTAGGGACATGACAGAGGGGAGATTGAAATGAGATTTTAGGCAGAAGCTCTTCCCTGTGAGGGTGCTGAGGCACTGGCACAGGGTGCCCAGAGAAGCTGTGGCTGCCCCATCCCTGGCAGTGTTCAAGGCCAGGCTGGACATGGCTTGGAGCGACCTGTTCTAGTGGAAAGTGTCCCTGCCCATAGCATGGGGTTGGAACTGGATGAGCTTTAAGGTCCTTTCCAATACAAACCAGTCTGGGATTTAGCGATTCTATGAACAGCATTAGATGTTTCCCTAAGTAAAGGACGCCAACCAAAGTCTGATCTTGAATTTAACAATGCAAATGTAATCCCATTAGAGCAGATGCTGAACTTACACACAGAAGTCATGGGATAGAAAATGGAGAGAAGAGAAGACTCAGGCTGCAAGTGACAAGTGAAAATTTCTTCTTGTCAGTACAGACTACCTTGGACACTAGGAATGCTTCATTCTGGAAGAGGGACTGGAGGCATTATTTCTGTATTCAGTTAAGCTTTCCATGTAGTCCAGACACTACAGCTTGGCAGGTGAAATTTCCATACATATTGATAAATAATTCCACATCACAAAGGTGGACAGAGTGCTGAACAATAACCAGGGAGCAGAAAATAAATTGAAAGGAAGAGATAAGGAAAATATACAAAAATAAACTTAAGGGCAGATGGCCTCTGTCCCATCTATGTGCATATCTGTCAACCAGTTAAAGATTACTGGGTTGTTCATAATGCTTCCAACCAGCTAAAGCCTTCTTCCATAATAAAGTCACACAAGGTTATTGTGAGACTTGTTTATTAATGACTTTGTTCAAACAAATGAACAAAACACTGAAATAAAATCCACAACACCCTCTTCTAGCAGTATGTGTTTAATTTATTTTGTGGATGCTGACAACTCTTACCTACAACTGTTTGCCTGTTGTAATCATAGGCTGCAGCTGAATATACCACCTTGTTTCCATTAGTGGAAAATACTCCCTGTGGTGATAATGGAATAAAAAAAAAAAAAAAAAAAAGTCAGCTTTATCAGTCAGCTTTTCAGAAAGTAATTTTGGAGAAAATGTTCTATCAGAGTCACATGTAGATTTGTGGAACAAGGGTATTTTCCAGCAAAACCACTGTTCTGCATTACATTTGTCTCATTTTTTGAAGCTTCCACAATAGAAACCTTCAAAGATGCTTTGAGCAGTGCCAGCCATCCTGCTGGTAACACATAAAATGCACAGTTTAGAAGTGTTATTATGGCATTTTACCCAATATTCTCTCTCAAATTATTTTTAGTCCTTTTCAGCACATTTAGAAGAGTTTAATATGTGATGGAGGTTGTGCCAATATATTTAATGCTTAAAATGGTTCATATATATAGTAACCAAAATCAGCAATTGATTGCTGATTTGAACTCTTGGAAGTTTCTTACTATAAGGTTATTGCATAAAAGGAAAACATAAACTTTGGATATATAAAAAAGAATAATTACTAGAAGAAAATCAATTATTTTGCTGCTGTGCTTATCACTCATGAAGGTAACGTTAAACATACCTTTGTTTAGGAGAAAGGCAGTTGGAAAAAGTGAGGAAAATTTAGAACATGAAAAATTAAAGGAACAGAGAGTAAAAGAGCTCATTTGTGTATCTTATTTGGGAAAAATTGAGAGGTTGACCAATAATTGTAAAACATCTTCACTGATAGGAAGACACTAGGTACTGAAGAAGCCTACGTTATAGTACAGACACGTACAGCAAGAAATTGTGTCTATGATTCTAAGAATTAATATTGGAGCTATCACCCGCATCTTTAGCTGTGAGGGTAATTAACCGCTGCAAAACATTACCGAGGAAAATTGTTCATTCTTCACCTCTTCAATGAAGACACAAATTATTGGGCTGCAGTCAGCAGTGACTGGGTGGAAATCAGTAGTCTGTTAAGGCAGGAGGTACAATTCAGATGATAAAATCATATTTTATTAACGTTAAAAATCAATTAAAGGTTCACAATTATAAGCCCTAAGTAACATGAAGAAAATTGATCATGCAAATCTGATTGGTCTGTGTATATTCATACTGAGAAAAAGTGTCAGAATAATGTAGTGGAAAAGGAACATTCCCTTCTGCTGCTTCTTCCACCTGTCTCCATATGGTCGCAGCTCTGGGGCTTGTCATCATGGCCATTTCTTCATTACATATAGCAGTTCTGGATTTGTCCTGGAACTAGTTGTTTACAGTGAAACCAAAAATGAATTCTGCATTATAAGTGGATACCATTTGTCTCCCCCTGCTCCCTTCCTCTTTTTTGTAAGGCTGCTTTAGCAGCAATATAAGAAGTTACACATGATAACAAAAATTAGGGGTGCGGGGGATCTGCAAATGTATGGTTGTTTCTGTTTAAGCTCTGCAAAAATCTATCTGTGCTCATAAATTAGGTATAGGGAGAGAAAAATGTATTCCTAATTTCATTCCTCAGGAGAGGGAAAGAGTGATAACATATAAAGATAATCAAATAGAGAAAGATCAGCCAATATTAGCATCCTGAATAATAACACAGAGGTTGACCAAAAAGATTTAAATGCTTCAACACACCCTGGAAAAGAAAATCCTTTTTTCTGGTAACAGTTATTGAAGTTGAGCTATCATGAAGCATAGTTACAGAATGACCGAATGACTGCAGCACAGGAATGAAAAATATCTAGTATACAGTCTGGAATGGTCAGATGCCCTGTTGGGGTAGATCTTGATACCCAGCAGTACAATGAGAATCTGCAGTACTGCATGAAAGTCAAGATCTGTTTCTAACCTATTTGCCCTCATAGCCAGTTTCTGCTCTGTTCTAGGTATGAAAATGTTTAGTAAGATCACATCATTCACATTCTGTTGTGCAAGTGCTTCATACAAATCTATATCTAGTGTCTTTTAGAAACATGAAGTAAATTCTTGTTGTTTAGACTTGATTTACCACACCAAAGTCCAATGGACTCAGTCAATTTAGAGCACTTTTTACATACTTGCTTCTTTTCTTTTTTGAGTGTCTGATAATTGCACTAACACTGTAGCATAGGCAAATGTGTCAGGCATTGATCATCCTTAAAAAAAGAAACACAGAAATGTTGGACATGGCTTTAACCTCCCACTGACTGCTATACCCATCTCTTAAGTATTCACCCACTTTAAAACCAAGGTATATGGTTAGTTTTAAAATTGGGGTAATACTTCTTTTGCTTTTAGCCCCAGCCCACATGCCACAAAGTGATTCATCCAACAATTTAAATAAAGAAGATTTTTTGCACTGGCTGCCAAAAATTATTCAAACAAACACAGTGGCAGTAAAAATGCTTTATCTTTAGTCAGGGCAATGATGTCATAATTCCTGAGCAGCCACGAAAGACTAAATGTACTTTGAATCCTAACATCTGATTTTTAGTTGCCAAGCCTGTTAGAATTGTGCAATTTATATTTGAGTTCATTATGAATATCACAAAATATCCTTTAAAACCCTAGCTTTTGATAAGCTAAAACTCACTTCATCAATAACCCATTTGTCATAATGCACTAGAACGACATAAATCATCCAAATACAGGCTGGGTTTTTAATTGCACAAAGCCACAAATGGTTGATATATTCAGGTGAAATGTTTCCCCTGAATTTATCAGTGAGTTTAGTCAATCCCCACAAGCAAACACCATCACAGGGACCCTCATTGAGTGGATACTTTTGCATAAGTGATTGATGTTCAATTTGGGGTAAGGAATAATCTCGTTTCTTCAGTTTCTGTATCAAGAAGGACAATGTTCATAGAATCACAGACTCACAGACTGGTTTCGGTTGGAAAGAAACTTTAAGTTCATCCAGTTCCAGCCCCCTGCCAAGGGGAGGGACACCTTCCACTAGACCAGGTTGCTCCAAGCCCTGTCCAACCTGGCCTTGAAAAGCCCCTCTCCAGGATCCTTGTAGCCCCGCTTCAGATACTGGAAGGCTAAATGTAAATATAAATTTTTACCACTCATAAACACCTTAGGACTGAAGAGCGGTGTGGAGGTCCTTCACCCCACTGTGTCTTTATCTTGTTCCAGACACAGTTAGGCAGGCCAAGCTTTACAGTGTTTTTCTGCTGCCTAGCTCTCTTTTCTCCAACTCATTATTTTTGGTCTTGGCTCAAATTTTGCATTGTCATTTTCAGTTAGTGGCAGTTAAGATTCTTTTCAGCTTTCTGGAGCTTTATTGCCAAATAAATATAGCTTACAATGTCCTAGTGCATGTTGGACTTTTACCACAGGTATGTAAAGAGAGCTCAGGTTAGGTTTATATAAAATGCAATGATTCAGACAATTTGTATATTTAAAGCTCTGTGTATAGAAATAGCCGATTAACTGATTTACAGAACTATTGGACCAACGTGATTTTGTTTGGTTTAGTGTGATCTTTTGTTGCGGTGGTTGTTGTCCGTCTGGTTTCACATAAAAGAATAGGGATAACCCTGCCTTGTCAGGGGTTTAATTATATTCTCATCCATCCTTGGTTTTGAAGCTTATTGGAGCAAAGTGTTGTGGGCAGCACAGCTGTCACTGTTATCACTGTAGCTCTGAATACAGTAGTCCTGATTCCTATTGTAATGGAATTAGTCTTTTGCTTTTCACTAATGGGTGAACAAGCATCTTTACTGCAGCATAAAATCCTAATTATTTCCTGAACAGGTGCATAAAGGGAATTTAAACTAATGGCAGTGAGAAATGTGATAAATGTCAATAACATCTTTAACTACTAAAATTTTGCACTGCAGACATTTTTTCAACGCTTACAGTCCCTTAACCTCCACAAGATGTATTTTTCCCTTCCAATGAAGCTGTCTTATAGCGAGATATTCCAGGTACTCCCTCTGAGGACACCCCTGCACAGGAGGCATGACTGACTTGTGTTGGGTTCACTAAGGTTGCAGTCCCTGTTTCTCCACTAAAATGTTCCAAGTCCTCCTTACATCACAACTCCATATAGTTATGCAGTATTTCCTGTCAAAAACTCCTGGGTGAAGTCTTAATCCTTCTCTCACTGAACTATTTTTAAAATGTATTTGTTATATAGACATAAAGCAGATTTGAGGTTGTTTACAAAACTCTTTAGAGTAAGATTGCTGGAAGACCGTCTGCAGTGCTTATACTAGCAATGTGAATTTCACCAATGTAGTTCATAACATTTGCAATGTCTCTGGAGCAGACTAACCTACCATTTCATCCACAAGGCTTCTAAGGACTGTCACTACATGACATAAAGTTATGTCTCATTTACAGAGCACAGGCATACTCTAGGATCTGGGCAAAGAGAAAATATCTTCTGCTTCTCCAGATCCATCAAGGTCTGACTTGAAAAAACGCCTCTTATTTGTATGTCATGTAGCCTGTGAATTTTTTTCAGGGCAAACAAATGTATTTAATCACTACTTAATTTTAGCAAAAGGGCCAAAAGCCTATTAATGAATGCATCTTGCAAGCTGTATTCCTTGGCAAATCAAGGGTGGTATCTGTTCAGTGCAGCCGTACTAATGATTTCATGAAAATCATATTTTATTGTGGGACTAACAGTTTTCACATTTTTCATACTGTCCCCCTTCAGATTTTTCTCTGCAGTTATTCCCATCTTCTTTCATTCAATCTACAGTACCCTTTGAGACTCTCACACAAATTTCCTGTTTTCCCCAATATCTGTTCAGCTTTCCTCACTCTCTTAACTCCCCTTGTCCTCTTGATACTGAATTTCCATGTCATCTTCTATCACTTCCCAGTTCTTCTGTCTTCACTATCTGGCCAAATTTACTGTTCCATCTTGCCCATTGCTGTTCTCAGCTCCTGACAACTCCTTTCTTAAGTGTGCATTCGATTTAGTATAACGGTACAGCAGGACTCCAGAAGTGCACCGAATTAGATTTGAAGAACATATTAAAATGAGCTCTCTTTCACTCCACACCAGGAAGCATATTAGGAGAATCTAGGATTACTAAACATCTACCACTCCTTGCATAAATACAGTACAGGCAGCAGGAAGCATATTAGGAGAATCTAGGATTACTAAACATCTACCACTCCTTGCATAAATACAGTACAGGCAGCAGAACAAAAGGGCAGATAAATACAGAGGGAAAATCAGTGAGGTGTATCAGTAGAATTAAGAAGATAAAACCCTGGGGTTTAATCAGAATATGTTTAATTGTCAGAGAACCTTGTTAGAGGCATTCAGGTTGCTACCTGTTAGTAGTTAACTTCTGCCCTTCAGTGTGAAGGTTTATGTACTAGTAAATTTTATCATGTCTGAATTCTCATTATTCATGTAAATTTGTAATTCTTTATTAATTCCGTTTAAGCTCTTAACCTCAATTATATCCTGTGCAGAAAGTTCCACAGATTAATTACACATAATGTTGAAAAAAATTATCCTTTCATCAGCTTCATATTTCTCTCTTAACAATCCTTTCTTTATGACCCTGTAACAATTTACATGATTTCCTAGAAACTGCTGTTCTTGTACCCCAGATATGTTTTTTTTCTTATGAGCAGAAGAGTTTGACAACTTACCTTTTCTATTTTTTTAAACAAAGCAGCTCTAAAATAATTAAAATATTGCTATAATTTGTATTACATTATTACATTATTATATTAATATAATTTAAATAATATATTAAAAGATTTTGTCTAATGTCACATTCTTTTATTTGACCTCAGGGTCACCTGCCAGAACATTTTATTTGAGAAATAGAGTTAGTCCAGAATGTTACCATGCAAGAAAATTTGATTTCTGAAACAGACACATGTACAGGAGATAACTACTTCACTCAAACTATTGTATTTGTTAGCAAACTTGAAATTGTGCTGCTTCATTTTTTTTAAGCTGGAACTGCAAATCAGGAGTAAAATAATAATCAAATCACCTTGTTTCTCAAAAACAGAACCAAACCAAAAGACCATGAATGCTCTTAGCAGAGAATTGGACTGCTACAAGTTGGGCTGTGAAAATGTATTTCTCAAGATATATTTTCCAAATTCAGAAACATTTAATGTTCAAAGATAAAATCAAGGGAGAGAAACTTTATGTATTTAGTGTTTTTACTAGCTTTTTAGGTATAAGTTATAGCCATTTACATATACCTGTTGTCTTCTGCAGTCATTGACTGATATACTGAGTATACTAAAAATGTATGTTCTAGATATGAGGAATCAATGTTGTTGACGTATTACTATTTTTCTAGTCCTCTGTTTCCTAATTCCTATCTTCAGAAAAGCTTCTCAAAGGAAACATTCTGTTATTAAATGATTTAACTCACTTTTGCCTGAATAATGTACTCACATTCTTTTCTTCCAGTTTTCCCATATTATTTCTGCTGCATTATAGCTGCTGAAAGATTGTGATAGAGCAAGCACAAGACTGGCCACAAAAATGTTGTCTACAACAGAACTGTTCCTTATGTTTCTTCAGGCCCATAGTTAGTTGCAATAGACACAACAGGAAAATTTTTAATATTTATTAGACATGCACATCCAATGCATCTGTGCAAGAGGTGTGAAGCTCTTCTTTGCTTTGTTTACCACAAGCAGAAAATTGAAGTTCCATTTTGCTTGACTGAGTTTCTTCCCAGCATAAAACTATAAAAGAGCTGGTGGATTTGCACTTTGCCAAGGAAAACAGACAGATTTGCTGAATGATTTAGAGCATATCATCAGGATGATACTTCCCTTCATCAAGTCTGCCCCAATGTCTTTATAGAGTAAACTTCAAGACATAAAGAGAGATAAGTAAGGAGAGGTAGCTCTTGTGGCCTTCATCTTCTACATAAATAAAGGAATAGCTCTTTCTGACTTTGAAGTGGTCCCATTTCATCTGGAACTGTGGGAGGAATCAGCCTGGAGCTGCACTGGCCCATGATTTCTGTGATTGATGCATCAAAGAAAAAAAATCATTTCAGTTCCTCAGCCTTGTCAGTTCTACATTTACACAGATATAAGGAAAAAAAGTCCTTAAAAATGAGCTGAGACTGAAGTTTCATGAATCCTTTTTTCTGGCACAAGTTAAATGGACTGAGTATGAAAACTGCAAGAAGAATGAAAATGGATTAGAAGGTTAATTTTTAATACATCTTTCTGTGTAGCTTTTTCCACTCTCTGTAGCCTCTGCTACTCAAAAATCCCAATTTACTAGCTTTTCTGAGATGTGATGACCTTTTTCCTTTTACCTCTGTTCTATATAATTACAGGTGAATTGTGAAATGTCATCAGCCCATAGCTTATAGTTGTTTCAGGACAAATCCTCAGAGAACAAGTATAATATCTCTTGGTAGAGTGCTTAACTGTGTGTCCTGGGTTCAGCAGTAGAAGTCATGTTTCTCCTTCTTGGTAGCTGGTGCAGTGCAGTGTTTTGACTTTCGGCCTGGGAACAGAACTGATAACAAGGTTGTTCTGGTTTGGCCAAGGACTTTGTGAGCCTCATGCTCTGCCAGGGAGGAGGGGAAGCCGGGAGGAAGCACAGACAGGACACCTGACCCAAACTGACCAAAGAGGTATTCCATACCACAGCACGTCATGCCCAGGAGGTAACTGGGAGTTAGCCGGAAGGGCTGGGAGACTGCAGGGTTGGAGGAGGTTTCGGTCGGAGCTTGGTCGGGCTTGGGGGGCGAGTTATCGGTCAGCTGGTGCTGAGGTGTTGTATTCTCTTCCCTTGTTATTTCCTTTATCATTATTATCATTGGTGATAGCAGTAGTGATTTGTGTTATACCTTAGTTACTCAACTGCTCTTATCTCAACCCGTGGGAGTTGCATTCTTTTCGATTCTCCTCTCCGTCCCTCCGAGAGCAGGGGGAGGGCAAGAAAGGGGGGGTAAGTGAGCGAACGAGTTACCTGACTGGGTTTAAACCACGACAGTTCTTTTTTGGCGCCCAACGTGGGGCACGAAGGGTTGAGATAACAACAGATCTGACTGGATTAATAGTCACTCATCACAATGACGATTTATTGGCTCTCAGAGTTGTTTCTCTTGATCTCACAGCTTCAGAATGTTGTAACTTACGTAGAGCCGGTATTTGCTGTGTTAGTGTTTATCAAGTGTGGGGCCTGGGCTAAGGTTCTTGTCTCACTGTGCTTTATGGCAATGGCTTGTAATATGGGCGGGTTCCAGCAGCAGGGTGGGACGGACGTGGCCGTGGACTTGTACCTGGCCGTCCGGCTGCTCTTCACCGGCCTGGCCCTCACCCTACTCTCCATCTTCGTGAGTTCGCGGGGAGCCGAGGGGGAGCGGCCCCGGGAGCCGGCGGCTGCTGAAGCGGCCCGGGAGAGCGGCCCCGGGGACCAAGCGGCGGCGGGAGCGGGGCCGGAGGCCGCGAGGGGACGGCTGCCGGTGGAGGAGGTCGGGGCGGTCGAGGAGAGGAAGGACGTGGCTGCCGAGCAGCGGGAGAAGGCGGCGGAGGAGCCGAGCCCCGCGGAGGAGCTGAGCCCCGCGGAGGAGCCGAGCCCGGCGGAGGAGCCGAGCCCCGCGACGGCCGAGAGCATTCCCCGGCAGCCGCCCGCCGAGCCCCAGGAGGATGCAGCAGGCCACGCAGCATTTCCCAGCAAGGCAGAGGAGGAAGAGCTGGACTCAGGAAAAGAGAAGCTGGTGGTGGGAGAGCCGGGAAGCACAGCAGCTACACCAGCCCCAGTGACAAGTACAGCAGCATCGTTTGAGAGTGCTGAAGGTTTTGAATGGCCTTTGGGTATCCTTGGGACCTGCCTGCTGACTGTGACGGGGATCAGCATGTTGGCACACACACAGACTGTGTTTTACCCACAACCGTTTTGTCTGATCTCAAAAGTTAAGCAGAGTCAGGTTTGGGTCTTGTCTGGGGTTAGACGACAATGCAGGGGGACCAAGAGGTTTTCCCCAAGGCTGGAGAGTCATGAGTGGCAGGGTGTGTGGGACAGTATGGGCAAGTATCTAGTCCACTGGGCCCCTCCAGTGCTTTGGAAGCACCGGAGATGGAAGGCAGCTGTATGGAGTCCCCAGCAACAAGCTGCAGAAACTGCTTAAGGGGACAGTGAATTATTTTGAGCCTGGTGGGCCCATGGCACTTCAGGCCATCAGAGCAGAGATGCAACACAGAGATGGACTCATGATCGAGGGGTGGACTTAGCAATGGACACTATTGCCCAGGTTATTCACAAGTGTGAACACTGCACACAGTCTCTCCTGCTCTGGAAGACTGTTATAAGAGATGGAGCCTGACATGGACCAGATGGACACAGCAGCTTTATAGGGACTGGTCCATGCACTAAGATAAGAGTGCACCGAGATAAGAGTGATGGTATATTGAAAATGTGGGATCTGAGCATGACGTGAATGGTATGGAATAAGGGGTGGATAATGTCCTGGGTTCAGCAGTAGCAGTCATGTTTCTCCTTCTTGGTAGCTGGTGCAGTGCAGTGTTTTGACTTTCGGCCTGGGAACAGAACTGATAACAAGGTTGTTTTGGTTTGGCCAAGGACTTTGTGAGCCTCATGCTCTGCCAGGGAGGAGGGGAAGCCGGGAGGAAGCACAGACAGGACACCTGACCCAAACTGACCAAAGAGGTATTCCATACCACAGCACGTCATGCCCAGGAGGTAACTGGGAGTTAGCCGGAAGGGCTGGGAGACTGCAGGGTTGGAGGAGGTATCGGTCGGAGCTTGGTCGGGCTTGGGGGGCGAGTTATCGGTCGGCTGGTGCTGAGGTGTCGTATTCTCTTCCCTTGTTATTTCCTTTATCATTATTATCATTGGTGGTAGCAGTAGTGATTTGCGTTATACCTTAGTTACTCAACTGCTCTTATCTCAACCCGTGGGAGTTGCATTCTTTTTGATTCTCCTCTCCGTCCCTCCGAGAGCAGGGGGAGGGAAAGAAAGGGGGGGTAAGTGAGCGAACGAATTACCTGACTGGGTTTAAACCACGACACTGTGGACAGTTCACTAAATCTCACTTGGTAAAATAATAGGAAGTTTAGTGCATCTCATTTGGTGAAATTTACAGTAGACTTAGAATTTAAGCCTGGCCTATAAAGAAGTAAAAATATTTCTTAAAAGTAGAAAAATATCATACAATCACAGATTGGTTTGTGTTGGAAGGGACCTTAAAGCTCATCCAGTTCCAACCCCCTGCTATGGACAGGGACACCTTTCACTAGCCAGGTTGCTTCAGGCCCCATCCAACCTGGCCTTGAACACTGCTGGGGATGGGGCAGGCACAACTTCTCTGGGCAATATCAGTAATTCTGTGTTGGATCTGTGGAACTGCAGGCACGAGGAAGTCATCTGTCCTCCTTATAGTCAGGCTCAGAGATGATGACAGACCTGACAACAGAACCAAGTTTTCTCCTGTGACAATGTTTCCTGCTTTCCTCTCATGCTCTGTAGTGCTCTCAGGATTTTAGGGTTCAGGGAATGGTGGGTGAGTCCTTTCAGACAGCAATTATACCTAGAATAGAGTGCTGAAAATACAGTTATTTTCTCTCTTGATAATCTGTCTGCAATTACAGATTGTAAAGAATAAAAATTTAAAAGGAATTTGTCATGCTGAAGTTAATTTTCTTTTTACTTCTATTGATACAAACTTTAAAAAGAAAGGTCACTTCAATATTAAAAAAAAAAAAAAAGAAAAGAGAAATGTGCTGTTCCAAAAAGATTAAATTGAAACAATTTCCCTTATGAAAAAGCCTTTTTCACTTTTCCTTAAGAAAATGCCTGTCAAATTGACATGTTCATGTTAAAGGTTTTCTTTTTTAACAAGAGCCTATTTTCTAGAAGAAAAAGAAAACAGTTTCACTGGGTTTAATAAAGATTTTGTGTTTGAGACCTGGACAGAAAATTCAATAATTCACGAGGTAAAATAAGATCCAGTTAATTCTAGCTTAGTGTTTGTGCCCTTCAAATTTAATAGGAGGAAACTTGTTCAGGCACAAAGTCAGAAGACAATTCAAAGTTACTCTAGCAAGTGTGTACATAGATAAGAAGCAGTTGCTTTGCAGAGGCTTGTTTTCTGTCGGTATATATACTTTCAGAGTACTCTCTGTGGTGGTGCATCCCCTCCCACCATTCTCTGTGATATGCTACGATCTAAGGAATATCTGACAGGCATTGGCCCTTGTGTAATCAGTTGGGATTGAAGCATCCCTTGAGAGTACCAGGAATGCTTACACAGCTAAGGAGGGAGGCACTGATTGTATGAAGAACTCCTGATGCCTGGCTAATGTGGGAAACAAAACCAGGGATAACCAGTCATCCCTGACATCTTCAAAACATTCCCTTCTTCCCTTGACCATAGCCCAAGTAGAACAGTACCATTGTTACTGGAGTTTTGAAAATGTCTGGTAATTACTGACTCCGATTGTGGCCAGGATGGAAATTCACTGATGACTAAAGCACTATAAATAGTGGTCCTGAGTGAGGCCCTCCAAGCTCTTCTGGACCTTAGTGGGCTGTTACCAGCGTGTCCCTCTGAGTGGGACACCTCAAGACACTCCTGAGTTTGTGCTACTCAGGAGGACAGTCACCAAAATCTGATGATGGAACCTGGGCTTAAGTCCCACAGACTCAACCCTCACCTGATGAGGAATGCTGAGACATTAGATGTGACTATTTCACTGACCTTGAGGAGAAGTTTTAATAGGTGTCCCTTTATGTGCCTTTGTGGTAAGGTGGTACACTTGTAACCCTTTAGATATATACCCTTGACCAAGTTGGAGAATAAGACCAGAGCTAGGATTATTCTGCACTTTGTGAATTAACAGGAAGATTTCCTTATTCCCTGTACCTCTTCCATTGGATATATACCATTGACCAAGAGTCAGACTAAGACTGGATCCAGCCACACCTCGGCTCCATCAGGAGTTTAGAAAGCAAGGGGATCTATACTGAACCTTGTGAATCAATGGGAGGGTCTTCCTTATTCGTTTGTACCTTCAGGATTTGTATCAATCATCTTTAGTTTGATTTTAGCGCAATTTTCTATTGTATGCTTTATCCATGTGACCTGGGTTCAGCAGTAGCAGTCATTGTTCTCCTTCTTAGTAGCTGGTGCAGTGCTGTGTTTTTGACTTTCGGCCTGGGAACAATGCTGATAACACTGATGTTTTTAGTTGCTGCTCAGTAATATTTACTCTGACCAAGGACTTTCTGAGTCTCATGCTCTGCCAGGGAGGAGGGGAAGCCAGGAGGAAGCAGAGACAGGACACCTGACCAAACTGACCAAAGAGGTATTCCATACCACAGCACGTCATGCCTAGTATATAAACTGTGGGAGTTACCCGGAAGCGTTAGATCACTGCTCGGGTCAGGCTGAGTGTCGGTTGGCAGGTGGTGAAATGTTGTATTCTCTTCCCTTGTTTTTTTCCTTATCATTATTATTATTGGTGGTAGCAGTAGTGGTTTGTGTTATACCTTAGTTACGGGACTGTTCTTATCTCAGCCCATAGGAGATACATTCTTTTGATTCTCCTCCCCATCCCTCTGGGAGCAGGAGGGAGAAAGAGGTGGGGGGATGAGATTGAGACTGTGTGGTTCTGAGTTACGGCTGGGCTTAAATCATGACACCATGTAATAAGTAATAGAGGGAACCTTGACATCAAATTCTGCTGTGTCTTTATAAATCATATTAAAGCTGCTTTTACTCATACCTGTGATGGTCACTCTTTGAGCAACCCTAAGCCATTCATTTGGTGACACTCCCAAGTATACTGAGCAGTTACCACTTACAGCACTGTTATCACTTATACCTGACCATGAAAGCTTGCTATAGACTAGGGGTATCAGAAATCTTTTCATATTGTGATTTTTGTACAGTTCTCAGACTGTGCTACCTGACACTCCATAGCATGATATAAAGGAACAAATGTATTGATCACTTGTTGTAATATATAACTGAGTGAAAGTGACAGCAAGTTATGAATAGACCATATTGCCTCACACAAAATCTGTCTTACTGTAAGAGAAGATTTGCCATTCCACATTATGGATCCATCTGCATTGAGGGGCAGCTGTGTGTTGTGGAACAGGTCATTGTGGTGGGCCTTTGGTAATCCACAGCTGGAGCTGTTGGTCCTGGCTACAGCACGCAGTGGCTTTTTTCTCGCCTAAATGCAAAAATCTTTACTCTGGGAGAAGAGGAGAGGCTGTGCTAGTGCCACTGTGGATTTTGGACTTGGAGGTACCACGGTATGGCTTTGGGAGACCAGAAGGATGGGCTAGTGCAAAAGGTCCATTGGTGTAGATCTAGGCAAAGACCACATTGTTCTTAGTTGACTTTACAGGCCTCAAGGTAGCCAGCACAGGAAAAAGCCTTGTTGATGGGCATTTCTTGTGGAGGCCTTCCTTCAGGCAGTTGAACCTGTGAAATACTGCTGTGAAAAACTGTAGGGAAGCAGAAGAACTGGAGCCAGTGCAAAACTTGCAGAGGAAACCTAGCAGCTGGAGCTTTCTGTCTGTCTGGCCAGCTGGTCATCAGTTTTCATGGTGCCTATTGTCTCTCTCTAACCAACATGAATATGTAATAGAGTAGAATTTCAGAACTAAAGATCCCACTAAAAAAGAGAGGCCGTAAGACTCCAAGAATCTTGTGAAACAGCTCTGCTTTCTCAGAGGCAGGTGGTAGAACCTTTATTCGCTGTGTCCAATATTATCCTAAATTTTCTTTTGTATTTATCCACCCTATGATGACAGCTCAGAAAAGAAGCCATTCACTTAAAAAGATGACGGCACTTGAAAAGCAAAATCTGTACTTTATTAATAATTATTTTTTTTTTCCATGTTCTATTCCTGATGGAATATTGTTCAGTCAATACCAATGTCTCATTTATTATCCATTAAAGATAAATACTGTGTAGTGCTTCCGGATTGAAATGTGTTACACCAAGATTATTAAGAGGACCCAGAGTCAATTTATTATTTAGAAATAGATTAAACTTTTGTATGTAATTTAATGACTTAGATAACCCTCCAGATTTTTAAAGTTAACAGTATGTTTTATTTAACAATTTTTTAGGTGAACACAGGCTGATATGGAGAAAAAAGAAGCTCTCAGACCTAAGTTTGACACTTAAACTGAGCTAATTTTGGAGAGGAACACATAGAACCACAGACTGGTTTGTGTCGGAAAGGACCTTAAAGCTCATCCAGTTCCAACCCCCTGCCATAGGCAGGGACACCTTCCACTAGACCAGGTTGCTCCAAGCCACATCCAACCTGGCCTTGAACACTGCCAGAGATGGGGCAGCCACAGCTTCTCTGGGCAACCTGTGCCAGCACCTCACCACCCTCACAGGAAAGAACTTCTGCCTAAGGTCTCATCTCAATCTCCCCTCGGTCAGGTTAAAGCCATTCCCACTTCGCCTGTCCCTACAGGCTCTTGACAGAAGTCCCTCTCCAGATTTTCTTGTGTCTAAGAAAGAAAAAAATGAAAATTTAGTCCTTTTTTTTGCTATTAATAGAATATCATTCTTCAGAGTATATTTAAAGTCAACGTCAAACAGTATAAAGACCTAAAGCTCTGTCTTCTTAGTGATCTGCTTAGTTATAAACCGATAGAAAGACATCTGTCTAAAATGACATTAAAAAAATGTCCCAGCTGTAGCATGCAACAGTTGTCAAATAAGTTTCAGGTCCTATACTGCCCTGGGTTTCACTGAAAATCTCTTTAACTACCTTTTCAATAATTTTGACCCATGAAGTCTGTCATAAATAGACTCAGTAAAGTCATTTTCAGATGATAGTGTTTCTCTTGATGTGATTAAATTTAATATGGGTCTCTGTAATTCAAAGCTTTAAGTTACCAGAATTTTCTATAGCACTGTCCTGGGTTCAGCAGTAGCAGTCATTTTTCTCCTCCTTGGTAGCTGGTGCAGTGCAGTGTTTCGACTTTCGGCTTGGGAACAGAGCTGATAACAATGATGTTTTTGTTTGGGCAAGGACTTTGTGAGCCTCATGCTCTGCCAGGGAGGAGGGGAAGCCAGGAAGAAGAAGACAGGACACCTGACCCAAACTGACCAAAGAGGTATTCCATACCACAGCACGTCATGCCCAGGATGTAACTGGGAGTTAGCTGGAAGGGCTGGTAGACTGCAGGGTTGGAGGAGGCATCGGTCAGAGCTTGGTCGGGCTGGGGGGGGTAAGTTATCAGTCGGCTGGTGGTGAGATGTTGTATTCTCTTCCCTTGTTATTTCCTTTATCATTATTATCATTGGTGGTAGCAGTAGTGGTTTGTGTTATACCTTAGTTACTAAACTGTTCTTATCTCAACCTGTGGGAGTTGCATTCTTTTCGATTCTCCTCTCTGTCCCTCCGGGAGTAGGGGGAGGGAAAGAAGGGGGGGAAGTGAATGAACAAGCTGTCTGGCTAGGGTTTAAACCACGACAAGCACACAATCCATTCCACATTTCCAAAGATCTATTTATTTTAAATTCTTTTCTTCCTTCTTCCCAGCTGGTCACATCTTTAGTAAAAGCTACCCAAAAGTCATACTTAAAAGTGACAAAGCTCTGTCTTTTTAGTGTCTCTTTTTGCTTTCTGATATACCATATCAAACAGCACTTTGAGAACACTTCAGATTGTTTTGGAAGACTGAAATCATTTTGTCATGAAGGAGTTAACATTGATCTAACTTTCATTAAAAATTTTGAGAGAGTCAATAAATCTTTACCTAAACCCCAGATCTGGTCCTAAGGAATTGAAGCATGTCTTTTTAATGCAATCAATTATGTTAATTATATTGTAATCATTCAACTGTCTTCTGGTTTCTATAATTACAGCATTGAGGAATTAATTGTAGAGATTGGCATATGTAATGTAATCTTAATTACAATGTGTCTAGAAATATGCTGATAGATATTTCCCATTTATCACAAGTAACAAATTTATCTTCCTTGCAGGCCTCCCCAGACTAGCACTTTCATCCTCTGCTCACCACTGAATTCCATTTCTCCCTGAATCCAGTCCCGCACTGTCTCTCAGCAATGACAAGCAGCATTTCTCAGCTCCAAACTCTCTCTTTACAGGGATATGAATTTCAAGAAAAGCAGGACTCTGATTTAGTAAAGCCAACATCAGTTAGAACTGCAGGAAAGTGGTAATATTTACACTCTGTCTCTACCTTTCACTTTTAATGAGCAAACACTCCCAGAGTAAAGCCTGTGACAAGCCTTTGTGGATACCTATGGAATAGAAGTTATTTTCGCTTGTCTCTCGTATGACAGATGAGACAGTGTTGCTCCTTCCCACAGCAGGGAACTCACTGCTAATTGTCTAGTTTGTTAGAATGCAGCTAAAAGCTACATTTTTTGTACTAAAAGAAAGCTTCCGCTCCTCAAGCCTTCCTTCTCCATCCAGTCTTCCCATAACAAAGCAGGCTCCATCACTCTAGCCAGAGATTTTTCAGCTGAAGTTATAGACTATAGATATTAGAGCTGTTACGTGATCCCCTCAGGTAATGAGTTATTTTCTTCTTAGTCCTCAAGTAAGTTCAATTCCCTGATGTGGGGTGCAGCCTCTGGGATGGCCCCAGCAATTAGGGGAGCTATAAATATCAAAGATTTTCATTTTCAAAGCTGGTTTCACTTTTAGCAGTTTGTCACCACCAGTCAAGCTAGAAACCCTTTTTGATGGCAAACCTTTCACCGCTAGGTTGGCTGTCCACTTGCAGAGAAGAAAGAAGTATCTCATCTCCTTATACTCCTCAGGTGGTAAGTTACCACTGACAGGATCTGAAGAGATGAATATCTCCTTTCCTGATCTTTGGCTTTATTCAGGATACAGACTAAGAAGAAGATGCACAGCACAACCTCCATAAATCATACACAAGTCTCTTCAAGAAAGTCAGTGTGAAACTGAGGGATGAAGGAAGGTCCTGCTGATTCCTCAAGGGAGTGGGCTAAGAGGTGACAAGATTATGGTGTCACAGCATAGCATGTACTGATCTACTTTCACACTAAATATAGAAGAAAGTAATTGTGGATATGTGAGGCATACCTAGTATTACTGGTGTGGAACTATTGGAATAAGGCCAGAGAAGGGCCATGAGGATGTTAAGGGGCTGGAGCAGGCTAAGGAATTGGGGCTGTTCAGCCTGGAGAAACTCCATGGAGACCTCAGAGCAGCCTTCCGGTATCATAAGGGGAGCTACAAGGATGCCGGAGAAGGACTCTTCATCAGGGACTGTAGTGATAAGACAAGGGGTAATGGGTTAAAACTGAAACAAGCGAAGTTCACGTTAGATCTTAGGCAGAAGTTCTTCCCTGTGAGGGTGCTGAGGCGCTGGCACAGGCTGCCCAGAGAAGCTGTGGCTGCCCCATCCCTGGCAGTGTTCAAGGCCAGCTTGGATGGGGCTTGGAGCAACCTGCTCTAGTGGAAGGTGTCCCTGCCCATAGCAAGGGCTTGGAACTGGATGGGCTTTAAGGTCCCTTCAAACCCAGAATATTTGATGGCTTATTCTGTGATTTAAGAAAATAAAACAATGACAACATCCTTAATATGATGTATTGTTCAAATAGTCTGTTTTCAATTTGTGGGTACAGCAGAACCTAACGTTATGATTTATATGTGTACTTCAAAGATGCTCAGAATAGGTGATGGGACTAACTTAGTGTTTATGTCAGACACCTACTGTGACTTCACCCAGATCTGTAAACTGCTAATTCGAGAGTGTTTAAACCCCTCCCTGGTCCTACTATCTCTAGGAAAAATTTTTGCGAGGTTGGAATCTTTATTTTATTGATCAGTCTGCTAAGCTAACATTTTGTTAAATATGGTTTTTAGTAATTTGCATGATTTCTTTGAGTCTTATACTTTGTTACAGAACATCGAAAATTATTAGAATTATTTAAATATACTTAAATATTTCAATACAATACAAAGGAATTAGAAGGCAGCTTGGAAATAATGAGATTTCTTTCTCCCTACAATTTCTACATGACATCTTACTCAAAGCTATAGTATGGGAATGTGTGTGATATACATGGCTTTCCTCCCTGTCTTTATTTTACTTGTAAAAAGCATCTTTGATTGACTCAGTGGGATTTCCAGTTTGGGGACTGAGCATTTTTCTTGCCTGTAATTGTATTGATCTCTGTGCAGTTCAAAGTCCTTGGAATTATAAATTCCAGGAGGAAAGCCTTGGAGGCTGCCAGCACTTCCCTCCCATGGAAGAAATATATATGATCACAAGGAATGTGAGCTTTGAGGTATTGATATTCAGTGTGTTTCTTTTACTTGACATTTTCCTGATGAGGAAAATAGACAGCACTATACAATGAAGCAAAGAAGCAAGGAAACAGAGATTGCTGCTGTCTCAAGCCATTAGAAACTCCTTTTCAGCTTTGAGGCAGGGATTTTACTCTTCAAAGGATGAGGACACAGTGATTTAGACACCATTTTATTCAAACATAGTGAATGGTGTATACCTACAGATATTTTATAATGCTATCATGTAAGTTATCACTTAGACTGGCTGTGTGATAGACCTGTGAAAACAGTCTGTAGGGAGTCTCCTTTCTGACCAGTAATGGACCATATGGACCACAGTCCTGGATCTCCTTCCAGCTTTAGTTGCTGGGAATCTGCAGGAAGACAAAAGACAGAAGGAACATACAGTTCCACAATTCTACATAAGGCCTAATACCTAATCTTACTAATATACCTAATCTTATTAATATAAGTGCCATAATCCATCAGATATTCTTGACCACAGTATGAAAGGGTCAGACAGTAATCTTTTGAAGGCAGGGTAATGAAGACCTTTCACTAATGCATTTTAAAAATATATGGTAAGTTGGGTTTTTTCCTTTTCTAAATTTGATCACACACAGTTACACTGAAACCAAACTACGAGACTATTACCCACTGAGGAAGAAACAGCTTACAAAGATTTCTGTCCCTAAGATCATGGAAAGAGATCATCATATATATATGTATTTATATATATCATATTTTCTATCTCCATATATTGTATTTATATATATATTCAAGATATCATAGAATCAAAACCTGGTTTGGTTTGGAAGGGACCTTAATGCTCATCCAGTTCCAACCCCCATCCATGGGCAGGGACACCTTCCACAAGACCAGATTGCTCCAGGCTCCATCCAACCTGGCTTTCAACACTGCCAGGGGTGGGACAGCCACAGCTTCAGTTCAGATGATTGAAAATATAGATACATTTCTGGCATCAGAATTGAATTTGCCTTTTAACCTCAGAAGGCACTGGTTTTTGTGTCACCCAGAAAGAGATCGTAGTTAAGTGGAGTAAATATGTGATGAGAAACAAAAGAGTTTTTCTATTGACTTGCTGTATGACCTCATTTTTAATATGAAGGCCAGTATTTTCAAAATTGTTCCGTTACTGTTCTTAGTTCATGGAAGTCTCTGCATGCCCTACTGGAGATATGTTTTAAAATTAAATGTTTATTGTCTTGTGGGCTTGATCCTTCCCTTTCCCATATGATTGCCTGGCATGTAGGATATCATCACAGCAATCTCCAACTGTTCTGCATCAGTCTAGTCCTGGTAGAGAACATACCTAATTAACAAGTCCAAATGGAATCCTAGAATCACAGAATCACAGACTGGTTTGGGTTGGAAGAGATCTTAAAGTTCAACCAGTTCAACCCCCTGCCATGGGCAGGGACACCTTCCACTACCAGGTTGCTCCAAGTCCTGTCCTTGAACACTGCCAGGGATGGGACAGCCACAGCTTCTCTGGGCAACCTGTGCCAGTGCCTCACCACCCTCACAGAGAAGAATTTTGTCCTAATGTGATTCTGTGACTCTATGATTCTATGAATGTACACATCACTGAAAGAATTATTTAACAGAAGCACTTTGCAGGACTGCATGTGATTTCATTCTAGATCACCAACAGACATTCTGATGTTGATAGATTTTGTATTATGTATTGTTTTATTATGTATTTAATTTTATTTCCTTGTGTCCAGTCTGTTCTCCTGAAATTCTGACATCATTAAAACTTGGGCAGATGCAAAATTACTGGTCATTTCCACAGCATAAGTTAAGAATTGGATCTTTACTGTCCAAAACATGTGCAAGAGCCCTATCATAATTACCTTGGAAGGGCTGCTGTGAATACTAGAGCAGATACACAGCTCTAAGATGTGCATTGTGATTAGGAGCAATCCTGAAGTTCTGAGAATCCCATGCCAATTTAATGAAGCTGATGGGACATATAGGCAAAGTTTGGGGTACTTATCTAAATAAAGCTGTTGTGGATTGTCTCATGTCTTTCTATTCATTTCTAATTCACTCTTAAATTTAAATGGATCTTGTTCCAACTAGCTATTTCAGTTTTTGTTAAGAGTGGTCTGAATAGATGTTATTTTGCTGTGCTCATTTTTCTCTAATAAAAGAATGATGGGTTTTAATTACTGCAGTTGAAATGTCTTTTTTGATATCAGGGTTGGGTTTTTTTTTCTTGCCTCCTTCACTTTTTTGGCTTATCACCACTGACACCATTTCAGATGACAACACCTCTTTATGATCTCACTATTGCTGCCAAAGTCCAGTGAATGCATTGGTTAAGCACCAACAGTGATATTTCTTCCAGTAGTTGCTACCTTTACCAGTGAAATCCCTAACTGGTTCTTCACAGAACCTCAGTGCTTTGGTCAGGTTAGTGTTTGTTAGGTGGATGAAGTGATATAAAAGAATACAGTACAAGTCACAAGGAACTTGAGGTATTTTCCTTTTTTGTTGCAACTATTTTTGTTCTTTAGGAGGTCAAGTTCTGGGCTATCTGCATGAAGAAAACTCATTCCTCTCTTGCAAGATCTTTCAATCAAGTCATAAATTACCTCCATCTTACATTACTGGGTCTTGCCCAGGTCCTCTTTAAAATGTCTCTAGAAAGTGCTTATCACATTATGGCCTTGATTATGCTGAGGTGATTTTACTACCAAACTGGGAGGAACTCACTTCCTATCTGAAATCCAGAGAGGGACAGGGGCTTTTGACAAGGACCTGTAGGGACAGGACAAGGGGCAACGGCTTTAACCTGACAGACGGGAGATTGAGATGACAACTCAGACTGATCTCCTCGGCATCTTCAAAGCTGAAGGAATAATTTTTAGGAACAAAAGGAAGTCTTCCAACATACACATAAAGATCACAGAATCATGAATTACAGAATCCCAGACTGGTTTGTTTTGGAAGGGACCTTAAAGCTCATCCAGTTCCAGCCCCCTGCCATGGCCAGCGACAACTTCTACTAGACCAGATTTCTCAAAGCCCTGTACAACCTGGCCTTGAACACTGCCAGTGATGGGGCAGTCACAGCTTCTCTGGGCATCCTGTGCCAGCGCCTCACTGCCCTTTTCCTAATATCTAATCTGAACTTCCCCTGTTATAGTTTAAACCCATCACCCCTCGTCCTATCACTAGAATTCTTTTAATGGATTTCTGAGAGAGACAGTAAAATCCTAAATATGTTTGCTTATCTGAAAAAGTTTTTACATGTTTTTCATGCTGGAAAATAATTTGCTCATTTATATTCTTGTAACTGCAAATAATATTCACCAGATAATTTTGAAAACCAGGTAAACAATAATAGAAAATTATAAACTGAACTGGTAATGAATGATGGTTTATCACTTCTACAGCATACCCAGTTCCTAAATTCATATAGTTGTTTTACTATAACTACTTGGATAATACAAGTTATTCCTCTTCTTTCTTGAATGAGTCAGACTGCCATCCAGAATGATCTATGTGAACTGTCGCTTTTTAAATGAGCTTAGAAAAGTCTCATTTCCATTTGCTTTCATGCAAAATATAATTATTTAGGCTTCAGATGTCTTTTTTTGTAATATTTCTGAGAGGAAAGCATGAGGACCTGATGCACACGAGCTATATATCTGAAGGGATCAAACTGAAATATATACTGAGATAAGAACAAACATAATTGCAGAATTTTTCCTAGTGTTCAGTGAGAAAAAAACCGCAGGACAGTTTCTATTGGGATGACAGGTTGTTGACATGAGGTCGAGATGATTTTTTAATGTATTTTATTTTAAAAGAGGTGGCCATCAAAAAGCAGATATTTATTTTGCAGCTTCAGACTGAAGTCCTGTATTCAATTTTTCAGGAAAAAAAATCCTTATCACCACGGTGGATTCTGATAGGAGAGGTTTGGAAAAGGTCAATCCTTCTCTCTTTTCAGCATCTTCCTTATCAAGAAATTGCACTCTAAACTACCATATACACAATGAACTCTAGCAATACTGTCAAGGTGAGGGTCTTATAATGTAGCATAATATCACCATCTGTTAGTTCCTTCTACAGCCTTCATAATACCGTTATTTTCCAGATTCTTAAGTTGAATTTCAGGGTAGGACAAACATTTCCAAACTGAGGTACTGAAAGTTTTGGTGACTAGACAGAGTTCTTTGTTTTCCGCATCATTCCAAAGTCAGTGCTATGGATGAGTACATATTTCCCTTAAAGCCTGGTATCTTAGTTTTGGCACTCTTAGTTCTGGCACTCTTAATGCATAATGATTTTTAGTATTTGGATATGAACACCTTGCATTTCTATGGTGAGTGCTTATCA
The DNA here is from genome assembly GCF_033815535.1 of Pezoporus flaviventris. Classification (NCBI taxonomy): domain Eukaryota; kingdom Metazoa; phylum Chordata; class Aves; order Psittaciformes; family Psittacidae; genus Pezoporus; species Pezoporus flaviventris. The sequence continues at coordinate 2,355,273 of NW_026892562.1, forward strand.
AAGTAACAGATAAAATGAAATTCTAACTCTTGACATTACTCATAGGAATTTATACCATTTATTTCAAGAGAGCCAGTCTTTACACCTCTTTCTTGATCCATTGGCAAGAAAAAGTTTTATATTCTGAATACAAAGCAGCTGCTCTTGCATATATTTCTGTCATGTTTTTACAGTCTTTAAAAAGAGAAAGTCAAGTGAATCTTTCTTTTTTGTATAATTGAAATGATCATCAAATGGGTTTACAGAACCAGGCACTCCTTCGGGTGGGAAGGGACCTGCTGAGATTTCTAGTCAAGCCTGCTGCTCACCGCAGAATCAATACTGGATGTAAACCAGAAGGTTGCTTAAGGGTTTGTTGATTTGGGTCTTGGAGACCTCCAGAAGCATTATATCCTCACAGTGATTTCATTTTTCCCCTTACATCCAGTGGAATTTCCCCTGCTTCAATTTGTGACTCATCTCTTGTTCCCCCATCATGTAAAAAACATGGGACTGTCACAAAATAACAAATATTCTGCTCAGGTGTAAAAGAAACTCAACACTGTGCTGCTCTTATCCTTTCGTTGGATAGACTTTGGTTGCTGATCTCAGTTTCTATCAGTAATGGTGACAGAAGATGAACATTAAACAAAATGTGAATGCTGAGGACTCTTTATTTATTAAAATTCTTTCATATTTTCCACAGCTGTATTCCTCATGTAGGGAGAATAAATGGGGAATTTTGTAATATGTGGCAAATGTGTTCAGCCTGGAGGAGAGAAGGCTCTGGGAAAACCTTAGAGCAGCTCCTGGTATCTAAAGGGGCTACAAGAAACCTGGAGAGGGGCTTTGGACAAAGATCTGTAGGGACAGGACAATGGGAAATGCCTTTAACCTGACAGAGGGGAGACTGAGATGAGACCTTAGGCAGAAGTTCTTCCCTGTGAGGGTGGTGAGGCACTGGCACAGGTTGCCCAGAGAAGCTGTGACTGCCCCATCCCTGGCAGTTTTCAAGGCCAGGTTGTACAGGGCTTTGAGAAATCTGGTCTAGTAGAAGTTGTCGCTGCCCATGGCAGGGGGCTGGAACTGGATGAGCTTTAAGATTCCTTTCTAACCAAACCAGGCTGGAATTCTATGAATCTGGTGCCATAGGTTCAAAACCATGTTTTCATTCTCATAGCATGATTCACGTAATTCTGCAACTTTAAGAAAAAACTTGTACAAAGAGTCCTATATATGGCAGAAATCTAGATGCACACTATAAATGGGAAAGGCCTACCTCAAATAAAGACAAAGGCATTTATTTTTTACATTGCTTTTGTACTGTTCCATGAGGTATCAATAATATTAAGACGTTACATTTGATGTGATAGAAAGGAATTGTGCTATGAAAAGAACTGTCTGAAAAGGTATAAATTCCCTAGAACCAAGTAATATTGAATGTTGAATGTTTAAGACAACAACTCATATTTTGAGTTAGAGTAACGAAGTTTGACTATACAAAAAAGCATCTATTCTATGTGGCTGACTGATGTGCTAGAGCTTTCCTTTCTCTTACACCCACAGTATGATGCTATTTATGGTAAGCCAAAATATCCCAGTATAAAGTTGGTTCTAGGAGGAGCAGGATTTAAAACAGGAAATGCCACACACTGAACCTGGACAAACAGAACTGGTCAGACTTTGATGGTTTTATTGAGACTTGGAGTGTTGTAGTTCCACTTGCCGACAGGGGAACCGAGATGAGGAAAACTAAAAAATCCTTAGGCTTCAGGTCTTTGTAAAACCTCTTGAAACACTCCATAGGGTTTCTAAAACTTGAGCTGCTGAAGTTTAGGTAGTATTTGTTAAACAAGGATGGTTCCTTTTTGTATTTGCAGCAATTGTTTCGGGACCACTGTCTTTCCATGCATGGTCAATGGATGAAGATGAACCTCCTACCTGTCTATCTCAGTATCTTACCTATCTTCAGTGAAGACTGCATGGAGGGTTAATTGGTTGTAGCAGGATAACTCAATCCTTCTCATGTCTTGGAGGATAAAGTAAATACTATCTCAGTATTTCTCTTGCTCTGTGTCATATTCAGGATGAGGTGTAAGTTGTATTTCTGAAATAACATATAACAATGGCAGTGTAAGAGGTTCTTTGACATATTTGTCTAGTAGCAAAGTAACACTGCCTCCAACATATTGAGATTTATGATACAGAAAGTGTCATAAATCAACATGCAAGATGGTGGTTAAAATGGAACTTCTGTGTCAGAAGGTTGACACCTTGTCAGAAGGTAAAAATGTTGGTATTTTTTCATGTGTGCACTAAGGCAATTTTCACTTTGTTTTACCTTGTACAGATGTGAATTTGAGTACATTTAAATACATATTTAGTAAGAGTTATTAACTTTGTATTTCCCCTTCACAATTACTGATGCTCAGACCACTGAAATAATCTTTTTATACTGGCTAAGTTCATTCATTCAAGGTTCTACACCTGGGTCAGAGCAATCCTAGACACAGATACAGGTTGGGCAAAGAAGAGATTCAGAGCAGCCCTGCAGAGAAGGACTTGGGGGTGCTGGTCAATGAGAAAATGAGCACGAGTCGGCGCTTGCAGCCCAGAAAGCCAACCATGTCCTGGGCTGCGTCAGCAGGAGCGTGACCAGCAGGTCAAAGGAGGTGATCCTGCCCCTTTACTCTGCTCTCATGAGACCTCACTTGGAGTATTGTGTGCAGTTCTGGTGTCCTAAACATAAAAAGGACATGGAACTGTTGGAACAAAGTCCTTGGTCAGGGTAAACATCACTTAGCAACAACCGAAAACATCGACTTCACCAACACTGTTCCCAGGCTGGAAGTCAAAACACAGCACTGCACCAGCTACCACAAAGGAGAAACATGACTGCTACTGCTGAACCAGGACATTATCCACCCCTTATTCCATACCATTCACGTCATGCTCAGATCCCACATTTTCAATACACCATCGCTCTCCCACATATATACATCCATATACACACAGACCAAGAGAAAAAGATAATTTTCTTACTGCATGGACCAATCCTTATAATGCTGCCGAGTCCATTTGGTCCATGATGTCAAGTTCCATCTGTTGTAACAATCTTTCAGGGCAGGAAGGGCTGTGTGCAGTATTGGATTGCTGCCTGCTGATGCTGGTCGTTCCTTTACTGCGGAACTCATCCGGTTCTATCAAAGTTCATTCTCTGTTGGGATGATGGTTGGAGGGAAGTCAGGGTCAGTCGCTGGTGACCTGGAGACATCTAGTTAATGAGCTATAAAAGTATTACACAGGAGGCAACAGCATACAATTAAGTTCATTGGCTGTTTTCCCCTAAAATCAAATCCCCTTGAGGCATACATCGGACTTCCCCATCTACCTGCATTACCCACCAAGTATATCCAGGTCCCTGAGTAAAAGCAATCCCACGAGTGGGTTTACCTTTACCTGAAGCAGGAATAACCCAGACTGTCTTCCCCAGCAAAGTCTTCATATGCACCACGGGAACTTTGTCCCCCTCTACAATATGTAAAAGTTCTGACTGGGCTGGGCCAGCCCTGTTGGCAGATCCTCTGGTGTTGACCAACCAGGTGGCCTTTGGTAAGTGTGTATCCCAATGCTTGAAATCTCCCCCACCCATTGCTCTCAGTGTAGTTTTTAACAGCCCCTTGTACCGTTCGATTTTCCCAGAGGCTGGTGTGTGGTAGGGGATGTGATATACCCACTCAATGCCATGCTCTTTGGCCCAAATATCGATAAGGTTATTCTGGAAATGAGTCCCATTGTCTGACTCAGTTCTCTCTGGGGTGCCATGTTGCCACAAAATCTGTTTCTCAAGGCCCAGGATGGTGTTCCGGGCAGTGGCATGGGGCACAGTGTATGTTTCCAGCCACCCGGTGGTTGCTTCCACCATGGTAAGCACATGGCGCTTGCCTTGGCGGGTTGGTGGCAGTGTGATATAGTCAATCTGCCAGGCCTCCCCATATTTATACTTCAGCCATCGTCCTCCATACCAAAGAGGCTTTAACCGCTTGGCTTGTTTAATTGCAGCACATGTTTCACACTCATGAATAACCTAGGCAATAGTGTCCATTGTTAAGTCCGGCCCTCGAACATTGGCCCATCTATATGTTGCATCTCTGCCCTGATGGCCTGAAGTGTCATGGGCCCACCGGGCCAAAAATAATTCACCTTTATGTTGCCAATCTAAGTCCATCTGAGCCACTTCAATCTTAGCCGCTTTATCCACTTGTTGGTTGTTCTGGTGTTCCTCAGTGGCCCGACTCTTGGGTACATGGGCATCTACATGACATACCTTCACCTTCACGACCAGGTTCTGCACCCGGGCAGCAATATCTTTCCACAGTGCAGCAACCCAGATGGGTTTACCTCTGCGTTGCCAGTTGCTCTGCTTCCATTGCTTCAACCACCCCCACAGGGCATTTGCCACCATCCATGAGTCAGTATAGAGATAAAGTACTGGCCACTTTTCTTGTTTAGCAATGTCCAGGGCCAGCTGGATGGCTTTCACCTCAGCAAACTGACTTGATTCACCCTCTCCGTCAGCAGTTTCTGCAACTTGTCGTCCAGGACTCCATACAGCTGCCTTCCATCTCCGATGCTTTCCCACAATACGGCAGGACCCATCAGTAAACAAGGCATACTGCTTTTCACTTTCTGACAGTTTATTTTATGGTGGGGCCTCTTCAGCACACACCGCCTCCTCCTCTGCTGACATTCCGAAATCTTTGCTCTCTGGCCAGTCCATGATGACTTCTAGAATGCCTGGACGACTGAGATTTCCTATTTGAGTTTGTTGTGTAATTAGTGCAGCCCATTTACTCCATGTAGCATCAGTTGCATGATGTGTAGAGGAAACCCTGCCTTTGAACATCCAGCCCAGCACGGGCAACCAGGGTGCTAGGAGGAGCTGTGCTTCAGTGCCAATCACTTCCGAAGCAGCTCGAACCCCTTCATAGGCTGCCAGTATCTCTTTCTCAGTTGGGGTATAGCTGGCCTCAGATCCTTTGTATCCCCGACTCCAAAAGCCGAGGGGTCGACCTCGAGTCTCCCCTGGAGCTTTCTGCCAGAGGCTCCAGGTAGGACCGTTCTCCCCAGCTGCAGTGTACAGTACATTTTTTACATCTGGCCCAGTCCGGACTGGTCCAAGGGATACTGCATGAACTATCTCGCATTTAATTTGCTCAAAGGCTTGTTGTTGCTCAGGGCCCCATTTAAAATCATTTTTCATCTAGGTCACATGATAGAGAGGGCTTACAATCGAACTGTAATTTGGGATGTGCATTCTCCAGAACCCCACAGCACCCAGGAAAGCTTGCGTTTCTTTCTTATTAGTTGGTGGAGACATTGCTGTTATCTTGTTGATCACATCTGTGGGGATCTGTCTACGTCCATCTTGCCATTTTATTCCCAAAAATTGAATCTCCTGTGCAGGTCCCTTGACCTTACTCCGTTTTATGGCAAAACTGGCTTTCAGCAGGATATCCTCCCTTTCTCAAAGACTTCTTCCACTGTATCACCCCACGTTGGGCGCCAAAAGAACTGTCGTGGTTTAAACCATAGCCAGACATCTTGTTCACTCACTCCCAGTGAGTGCTGCCGGGCTGAGAGCAATCGAGGGGCCCCCCCTCCCAGGCTCTCCCCTTCCCCGCTCCTGGAGGAATGGGGAGGAGGATCGAAAGGGTGCAACTCCTACGGGTTGAGACAAGAACAGTCCAGCAACCAATGTACAACACAAATCACCACTGCTACTACCAATGACAACAATGATAAGAGAAAATAACAAGGGAAGAGAATACAATACCACCGGCCAAGAAATGAGTCCCACCCGGAAGCCCGTGTCCTTCCAGGTAACTCCCAGTTACCCCCCACCCCGGGCATGACGTGCTGTGGTATGGAATACCTCCCTGGCTAGCCCGGGTCAGGCGCCCCGTCTCTGCTTCCTCCCGGCTTCCCCTCCTCCCTGGCAGAGCATGAGCCTCACAAAGTCCTTGGTAAGGGTAAACATCACTTAGCAACAACCAAAATGCGGTATCACTAGCACTGTTCCCAGGCTGGAAGTCAAAACACAGCACTGCACCAGTTACCATAAAGGAGAAACATGACTGCTACTGCTGAACCCAGGACACCTGGCAATGTTAAGGGCCAGGTTGGACAAAGCCTTGGGTGGCATGGTTTAGCATGAGGTGTCCCTGCCCATGGGAGGTGGTTGGAACTAGATGAGCTTGAGGTCCTTTCCAACCCTACCTAGGCTATGATTCTATGATTTCTTTTCACTCTTCTATTCAAATGAAACGGCTCAAATGTTCCTGCTCAGATATTTCTAGTATCACATTGAAGATGCTAAACTTAGGAATATTTCAATCACTAGTGTGAGGATTTGAGAGGTTTGAGTGGTTGAAGCATGGAGTTAAAAAGAAGCCCTTTACAATTCTAATTTTTGTTGTCATTTTCTTTCTTGTACAATATTTATGCATCACTCAGCCTGAAATTCTTCAGATTCAGATCTTAACTGTGAGGTTGGGATCTGTTAGTGCATTCACCTGTCACTGTCTCAGCATGGCTGGCCTTTTATAGCTCCACTAGTGATCTAATAATGGCTTACAGTTTTGTGTGGAAAACCGATCAGTCTTACAATGCATTTTAATCATGGTGGAATTGTTTGTTTTTATCTGAGGAGAGGCTTCCATCTCATTTGCTGTAATTCAAGTGAAAAAATATCTGGGGCTGAGTGCAGAAATCAGCAACTTTAATGCCACCAATGTAAAACGGGCCACATTTTTTTACAGAGAGAAGGCTCAGTTAAGTAAGGGAAAAGGATTTTAATTTAATCTTTATTTGAGATGGTGTTTTTTTTTTCTTTCTTTTTCTAAAAAGACAACCAATCTTCAAGAAAGAATAAAAGGAAAACCTCTGCCATATTTTCATGTATATTCATAAGCAGACCTAAATAATTTAGCAAGATCTTAATCCTTTTCATTTTTAACTACATTAATCCATTTATATGAGATAATTATTTCTAGCTCTTCTGTGAGACAGAACCACATTACCTAACACAGTCTTTAGTTAAAAAGAAAAGAAGTGATGAATTTCCATGAATAACTGTTCCCAGTACAATTTGCATGCTGGTGGCTTTTACCCCAGCTCACGGAAGACTAATACCAGTCCTTAATCTTAGCCAAGCTCAGCTTCATATGTAGTTTTCATACATAACAATGCCAGCTCAGGTCCTGATTCTCAGGCTTTGCCCTCTGCTCTGCCCCAGGCATCCCCTACTCTTAGTGACTCTTCCCTTCACCCAGACTGTCTGTTAAGGAAGCACCTAATTCCAATGCAGGAGCATATCTATGTCCTATAGCTCTCATTTCAGGAGCTGCTTTGCAGGTATCTACCCCCAGATAATGTACAAGATAGCATTTCTGATTATATAGAGCCCATTACAGTAAATTCATCCTAAATCCTTTCCAAAGGCCTGGCTAGCAGTGAATTCTCTTAGGAGCTAAGTTTGCCCTTTGCAGAGCAGGCTTACTGTGTTCCCACAATGCATAATTAAGCTGATGCACTCCTTGCAACAGGGCAGTGTAGATGTTTCAATGTTTGCATAGTGTCACAGGATCACAGACTTGTTTGAGTTGGAAGGGACCCATGTACTGGCAGGACAAGGGGGAATGGCTTTAACCTGACAGGGGGGAGACTGGGATGAGCTCTTAGGCAGAAGTTCTTCCCTGTGAGGGTGGTGAGGCTCTGGCACAGGTTGCCCAGAGAAGCTGTGGCTGCCCCATCCCTGGCAGTGTTCAAGGTCAGGTTGGACAGGGCTTGGAGCAACCTGGTCTAGTGGAAGGTGTCCCTGCCCATGGCAGGGGGTTGGAACTGGATGAGCTTTAAGGTCCCTTCCACCCAAACCATTCTGTGACTGAGGCACTGGAAACATTCCGTCTGAGGTGACTCCAGGTCTGCCAGTGTTAATTGTTTTAGTGTGACTAATCTGTGAGGAAAGTGGTGAATATATAGTGGTTCTGAGTTCTGCAATGTTGAATGTTGAATGTATAAATTAAGGCATATTTAAAATGAATTAAATATAATCATTAACAAAAGGGCCATCGGTGGATTTTGCTGAATAAAATTGCTGCAAGACTGCAGACCATTCTTAAGAGCTTTGCAAAGAACAATTGTTGCTCAAGCATTTTTATTTTGTCAGTCACCTGAAGAGAAAAGAAAGTTTGCTAGCTGCTAAAGTTTCTGGGATTTATCTTGTCTCTTATAACAATGACAAAATGAGAAAGAAGGCTGAGGAGGATATAGGAAAATACCTGTTAAGATATATGCCTCATGATAAATGAATTAATTTGTACTTAGGTTCACTGCATCAGCTCCATTTCTATAACTCCTTTCATCCAAATGTGTACTCCCTAAGTGCCATTCAGATTTACTCAATGGATATATAAAAGATGTACAGAACATACCGGCATATCTTTAACAGTACAAAGCAGCTCTACCTAAATCTGCATGGCAGGAAGTGACTTGTTGATATTCACTGTTCACATGTAGATTACATCTCCACTGAACCAAATGTTGTCTGCGCATATGTTCTTTGCAGTAGAATTTGGAGTTAGAGCAGCAGCTACTTCTGCCCACAGTCCCCAAAGCAGCACAAAACTGTGAGCTGATGAGAAAGTACAGGTGTTACTCATGCAAAATTTAAGGAACGATTAGAAGATTCCCAAATGACTGGGAAAACAATTACCAAGACCATGAGCCTGCAAGCTTAAGGGTATTTAAATTGCCACCAAATAGCTCAGGGAAGATTTACATATGTTATAAGGCTACTCCAGCTGCATTTTCTTCTGCTTTCCAGTGAAGCATTGGATAAAGGACAAGCTGTCTGCCAGAATGGTCGAATAATTTATTTCACAGAAGCACTTGCTTACAGAATTCATTCACTGTATTTATGTAGGGTTTTCTCATGGATTCGTAGTGTCTAAGTTAATGGTTCTTTCGATACGTAAAAACACCTGATAAACAATTATAAAAATGCATGAGAATCCAATCTGAAAATTCCCCCAGTAGATAGTTATGCTGCATATTTTACTAAATCTCTTTGCAGGTTGTTTCTGTCATTGGTGTTGCTATATGTGACATAAAAGGACACTGTAGGGCTGGTTATCCATCAAACAAATGTCATGGCAGTATCTGTTATGAACTAAAGAGAAAAACCCAAAGGTTTTACACTGAATGATGTAAGTGCAACAGGGAAATTGAAAAATAAGGAGTAGACTCATTAATTGGAATTATGTACCTTATTTCATCTTTTCTGTTGCTGCTAGCATGATCACAGTTGGTGGTCCTAAAATGACGATTTTTTGTGCACTTTATTTTAAAGGATGAAAACATTCTATTTAATTCCACCAAAGAGAAACACATTTCAGGATTTAACGTTCTGTTATTAAACTCTTTCATTTAAAAAATCCTATTTCTTTAAAGATTATTGTGAAGTATAATGTGTTTTATTACAGTTCTAAGCTAATGCTATTTGGAACTGTTGTATGAACACTGGCATAATAACATTTGTTTCACTTGCAGGATTTAATTAGAGAAAAATGTTATATTTGCTAGATGCTTTATAGCAAGAAATAGGTATTGCCAGTGTTTGCATACTGTATACTGCTAATTGCTGCTGGTTGGTATCTGGTCCCATTTACAATAGAGATTATGTACTCAAAGACAGGAAGCATTGATCCATTGTAAAGATGCTGCTTACACTCCAGACTGCTCCAGTCTGTCTCATTATGCTTCAGTTAAACTGTTTTTAATATTTTTTTAAAGGACTGAAATTAAAAGCTCTAAAGAGTCTGGAGACTGCTTTTGGTGAACATCAGCTGTCTCCCAGACTTTGGATCCCTAGAGAGCCATGTTGGGTTATTAAGAACATCTTTGAACTCGAGGCATTCCAAAATCTTAACTTTCATGCAATCAAAACCTTTAAAATAACCTATTTCTTTAAAGATTATGTGAAGAGTAATGAATTTTAGTGCAATTCTATATGCATAATTTAAGTTAGAAATACTGAGCGAGTAGAAACCGGGTCTTTTTGTTATTATTTCATCACCCCTTCCCAACTGGTCCAGACAGGCCAGATGTCAATGACAGTGGAAGTTGTTTCAATTTTTAAACCCTCAGAGGCTAGATTTGCTTATTATCACCATAGATTTGTTCACTACACCCACTGTGTCAATTTTTTCTTGAGTTCTACGTGCATCTGAAGTGTGATAATGTTGATTATACTCAGACATGGAGGTTGAAGCTAAGCAGCTAAATTTAGGCAATACAACTGGATGTACACTGTCTTCTGAAATTTTTTCCAAATTCAGTTTACAGACTCTCATGTGGGAGGTGTGTCCAAATCATAGCTTTTAATTTACCTTTGACATGTCCACACTGCACCTGAGGAGACACAAATTTGGACAAAGTGTATGACTTATGTTTTGGGCCCCATTAAAGGAGTTTTCTAGCATGTACACACTACCCTACCTCACCACTCTCACAAGACGCCCCAGCATTGTAAGAAGAAAGGTACAGCCTTGAGGAGAGGAGGTGCTATAGCTCCCTATGATAATATTTATTCTAAGACCCACATGAAGGTGAATAGAGCTGCTGTTGTCCTGTCACAAAATGAGTGGGTGAGGGTTGCTCAAAGAACACCCATCAAAGATGCAAGAGCAGTTTTAATATGATTATATTATAAAGGAGTGACTTAACAGACCTACAGAGCTTTCTATTGTGAAACTGTTGGACGCTGGACTTATCCTGCTATATCTATACCCTGGAAATGAATGGTAAAATGAGGTACTTAAAAAGATAGTGGCAGGATAACTTACTATTTGGATGCAAGCAGATTGGAACAATCAGAAGCTATTCTTTTCACTTGTTTGGTTTAGGTATTTCTGGAAGGTTCATTTGTTCCTGATGATCTCTTCTACACCGAATGCTCCAAATCAACTGAAGCTGTAGGAGCCACCTGATGCACACCAAAGGCTTTGCCCAGAGGTAATGATACATATATGCATATACTTGTGGGTTTGTCTATTTGTGTTTTTATCAGACACTCTTGATAAGATCTCATACCTCATGAACAGTATTCTGTGTGCTACAGTTATCTCCATCTCTCTTATAGGTAGCCCGTGTATAACAGAAGCAGAGCTACATGCAATAACATTACAATTACTGAGAAGCAGCAGTTCTTAGGAGTACTGTTGACTTTGTGTGACTGCATCAGGGATGGAAAGTACTGTATATTGGATCTTCTATGGCTGTTTATTGACTGGGCATTTTGAGAGGCTGTGGGAAGTCAGAATGGCCACAGCTACTTTCCACACTCTGCCACTGCTGATTTGCTTTCCAAGTCTGGGAGCATCTCTTACTTGAATGCTAAAGAGCCAAAAGCTTTATGAAATGGGTGAGATATTACAAACTGTCTGAAAAAAATGCTGAGAAAGAGGAATTTTGCAGAGCAAGTCTAAAGAATTTGGGACAACTCATATTCAAATGATGGTATACTTTACAGTACACAGTCTAGACAATGTAATTTTGTGTCTTTTTATCTCTTTTTCCCCAGAAATGCTTTTATTCTAAGGAAAAAAAAGTACTTAGGTCAGGGACAATGTATCCATTGATTATTCTTGCATAGTCCTGAAGGGAACAGGTGGTTTGCAGAACAGATGTAATCAGACCTGCTGAGCTAAATCAGAACTGGTATCACAGGACTGTAACCCAGGTGCTTCCCTAAGAAAGGAACAATCTTATGATTAAAGCCCAGATACAAGTGCTAACTAGGGTCTGAAGAAGCAGACTCCACGAAAAAATAAGATGAGGTTTTGTTAGACTAGGAGGGAGACAAAGCTGTGTTTTGCTTGCTAACTGATCAGGGGGGTTAAGAATAAACTTTTTTCCTCATATAGTTTCATTTTTTCTTCAACTTAGCAGAAAGTATATGGTTTTCCTCAATTCCTCTGGTTCTGTTTTAGACACGTACTTCACCATGTAAAAAGTTAGGACCATCATCTGGATGTTGGGAAGATAATAGGTGTTACCATACGTAGCAATTGCCTTTTATCAGTATGGGGGCTTGGATGTGCTTAAGAATAGCAGGAGTTCTGGAAAGGAATGGGGAGCCAATTTACCTTTCCAGATCCCTTGAGGGAAGCCTGATGAAAACTTTAAGTGACTGACTTTTCAGGCTGTGCAGTGTCAAGTGCATGTATTTGTTTAAGGTTTGCCAGGAGACCAGATACAGAAACAAGAATTTCTTTAGGTACTCAGGTGGGTATTACCTGGTTATCAAAGATGAAACATTTTGTTTAGTTGAGAGGATATAGGATGTCTTGTTACCTAAGAAGCATCAAAAAACATGTCACATTTTCTTCTTGTAGCCATCTTATTCCAAGTTCTTGGATTACACTGAACGTGAATAGGATGTTTTAAATCTTGCCACAGGTCAGGATTTCAGTGCATTAACCTGGATATATTTAGGAGAGCTTATGAGAGCAAATGCTTCATGGGTTTTTAAGGACACTCTTATCAGGTTCTGATTGCTGCAACACAAATATTGCATCACCTGTTGTGTCTGAAATAATCTTCTGTGCTTATTCAGGGAGTGAGAAAGGAACAGTGGAACTTTTGCCATAGTAGTTCATATTCAGAATTAAATCATAGCATAGAGCAAACATGGAAGGTAGCTGTTATTGAGCAAAAAGAAAAGATGGAAATAGGAGATATATTTACCTACAAAATTTAAGAGCACTTTCTTTCTCTTAAACATCAAAGGCATGTTGTTATTACAGACCTGGATCAAGGACATACTTTTATTCTTCTGATCAAAACCACTAAATAGCTAAGAGAACATCACTGAATAATTCTTCTGTAAATTTTGGCACAGGTCCCACTGTTTGCTGAGAAAAGGCTTTAGGAATTTAAAACCTAAATAACAATGCTTTGGAAAGGGATTAGACAAAGAATACCTTGAGGTATACTGGGCCTGGAAGGAAGTAAAGAAGGGTTATCAAAGGACTAATGGATTTGAAAGGAAGTAAATAGGAAAGAAATGGATATTATTATTTGATTGGGGTAAAGAAAGACTGTAGCCCAAGGCTAAGAAATTCATATATTTGATGCAAGAGAATTTTAATTTGAAAAGGAACAAAGAAAGAATTTGGAAGCATACAGTCAGGGTACAATGCCTATATGGATAAATGTCCTTGTGCATTACTCAGTAGAGTTAGACTGTTCAGTACTCACAAGCAATTAATTTTGTGTTGATACAATGCAGTTCCTCCAGGTCCTCAGTTCTGTGCATACTTGACCAGTTATTGTTTTTTTCCTTTCAGCTAAGCCAAATTATATATGGAAAAAAGAAAACGCAAGGATTTGATGCTCCTGACCTGAATTTTTATTCTAGCCATCACTTTCCTTTTGCTTCACAACATACTGTGCTAGGTTTTTGATATATTCAAATGTCTTCAAACGGTGTAACTTCTTTCCCCCTCTGGTGGGAATCTGCAGAAACGCAGACAATACAGAAGTACCTGCAACAGATACCTGTCAGCCCAACAGACCTTTTTCCCTCTTCTAAGCCCTTGTCTCATGACTTTTGTTTGTGTTGGTTGTGTTTCTTCTTTGTTCCCAGTGTTATAAAGTTGCTCTGAAAACTCATGACACCACATAAAAAAAGGCCTTTGGTGTGTAATAAAGATAGAACAATCATATGTCATAGAATCCCACACTGGTTTGGGTTGGAAGGGACCTTAAAGCTCAAGCAGTTCCCACCCCTGCCACAGGCAGGAACACTGTCCACTAGACCAGGTTGCTCCAAGCCCCATCCAACCTGGCCTTGAACACTCCCAGAGATGGGGCAGCCACAGCTTCTCTGGGCAACCTGTGCCAGTGCCTCACCACCCTCACAGGGAAGAACTTCTGCCTAAGATCTCATCTCAATCTCCCCTCTGTCAGGTTAAAGCCATTCCCCCTTGTCCTGTCCCTACAGGCCCTTGTCCAAAGCCCCTCTCTAGCTTTCTTCTCAGCCTCTTTAGGAATTAGAAGACTATTATAAGATCTCCCCTGAGAGATTGCTTGCCTATAAGCATGTTAAGCCCCATCAATACACACACAGTTACCAAAACATTTCATTGTTAGAACCACCTCCTTATGTTTGCTGAGAGGAACTGGGCTCTCAGAGGCAGGCAGGGCTTCTTACACACCACATCCCCTTCCAAGTTGCCATTAGACAGGAGGAATCATGCTGAAACAGTGTCCCTGCAGTCCTTTGTCCAAAGCCCTTCTCCAGGTTTCTTGTAGCTCCTTTAGGCACTGGAAGCTGCTCTAAGTTCTCCTTGGAGAATTCTCTTTTCCAGCCTGAACTAACCCAGCTCTCTCAGCCTGTCTCCAGAGCAGAGGTGCTCCAGCCCTGGCAGCATCTTTGTGGCCTCAAATAAAAGGAATGCTTATTTTCACTATGTCGTGGTTTAAACCCAGTCAGGTAACTTGTTCACTCACTCCCAGTGAGTGGTGCTGAGCTGACAACAATCGAGGTCCGTGTCCCCCCCCCCCACCGGGGTTCTCCCCCATTCCCGGAGGAACGGGGAGGAGGATCGAAAGAGTGCAACTCCCACGGGTTGAGACAAGAACAGTCCAGCAACCAATGTACACAAATCACCACCGCTACTATCAACTACAACAATGATAAGGGAAAATAACAAGGGAAGAGAATACGATACCACTGGCCAAGAAGACGAGTTCCACCCGGAAGCCCGTGTCCTTCCAGGTAACTCCCAGTCACCCCCCACCCCGGCCATGACGTGCTGTGGTATGGAATACATCCCTGGCTAGCCCGAGTCAGGCGCCCCATCTCTGCTTCCTCCCGGCTTCCCCTCCTCCCTGGCAGAGCATGAGCCTCACAAAGTCCTTGGTCAGGGTAAACATCACTTAACAACAACTGAAAACATCGACTTCACCAACACTGTTCGCAGGCTGGAAGTCAAAACACAGCACTGCACCAGCTAGCACAAAGGAAAAAAAAAAAAAACATGACTGCTACTGCTGAACCCAGGACACACTATTAATCAGAAGTTTCATTTTGAGAGAAGTCCATAGTCTCCTTTTTTAAGATAAAGCAAAGGTATCATTGATCTGATATTAAGGTATCACTAATCTGAGCTTAAGCAACAGTCATTTGCCAAGCTATTTCTTTTCCTGTTGGAACAGTAACACCATCCCTTTCACAATGGGATGGATTCAAGACCGTGATTTTTGCCTTTCCAATGAGAGTGCCATGGCTCTGAGGTCATCCACAGGCTTTGATTGCTTTGACCACCTCACCCGCAACCCTCACTCTCTGCCAATGGTCTTGTGACTTCTCAGGTCCCTGACACCAGATTGTGTGTGATGATATTATGAAAATAATGGTTTTAAAACACTAATCTACATAAATTATTCCTGGCTATATTTACCAGTGTGTTGGTTTCACCACTGCAAATATCATATTATGAAAGTACCAAGACGAATGATTGGGGAATTACATGTCTCAGACTACTTCTTATTGTATGAGATAGTGCATTTTCCCCAAATATTTTCCCAGTATTTTCTAATTATGACATGGCAAAAATTATTCTGAAGTCACTAAACATTTACTTCCTATTTAAGTAAATATTAAAATAGTTCATGGACAACACAAACAAAACTGTAAAGCTATCAAAATGTTTGGTGTATAAAAACCCAGGATCTCTCCTTTGCTAACATAATTGCTATATTTCTTGTGCTTTAATGCTGACATATATAAAAATGGCAATAGATTTGAGTCTTGTGCTTTTATTTATTTATTTATTTATTTATTTTCCTTTGTTATGTGAATTCGTTCTTTGATATATAGCATGAAGAATCAATAACAAAGTAAGGGAAAACAAATAAATTTATAACAATTTTTGTTTAAACATCACCTGTCAACTAAAGGATCACAAAGCACTTTGGAATAAAGTATCAAGTGCCTACTGAATACATACTGAAGTTGACTGGAGTCTTTCCATAGACTTCCCTATGCTTTGGATCAAAGCTTAAAGAACTAGCTCTGTTAGCAACCTAGTGGAAGAAAACACATTTGGGAAAAGTTAAAAGCAGAAGAGACACCTTAAGAAGTTATAAATGCTTAATCAGTAATTGGATAGTAGAATATGGGAACAGAACTGAAAACTATTTTCAGGCTGGAATCATGTACTTAAGGCACATGTTGTCAGTCATCAATAGCAATCACTTATGCAGAAAAGAGTAAATAGTCCTAGTATTGAAAGACTCCTGAGAGTACTAAATGCAGCAGGATACAGTGAAGTTAACCTGTTGGTCTTTGGTTTGCCCCTTCATGCATATATTCATTCATGTGTAAGAGTGGGCAATAAAGAAAGAAAAAAAAAAGGAAAGCAAGACAAATAGAGAAGTTTCTACCTCTTCTACTAAACAAAACTCATCATTATTTATTGGCCAACTTGAAGAAGAAAAATCACTGTTCCTCTTGGAGAAAATACATTTGATAATTTGAAAAATATACTTGGAAATATCTGTGAAATATTAAGGACAGCCTGACAAAGAAAGCTTTCTACTCAGCATCCTGTCAGGAGTTATCTGATTCAGTGGTCAAATAAGTTTAAAATAATAGCCTTCAGAAACATTCTATTTGATTTACAGTCATTTCCTTCTTTTTTTTTTTTTATTTTCCCAAGTCTTTAAACATCTGTAACATATTGATATCCTTTAACATCCCACAGCTCAAAACAGTTCTAGGCATTCTATGAAACGGTCCTAATCTATAAAATATGGTCTTCTTCCTGCAGATCATTACATCCATGAGTAACTTTATGTACATGAGGGATTATTCCAGGGATTTGCTGGCACTGTTTTATCTCCTCCTTTAATTATTCACTGAGTGTGTACATCAAAGGTATTCAGGTAACTTTACCTGTCAGTGTAAGGCAAATGCTCAAGTATGAATACTGCATCAGGCTAGTAGTAGCAGGGTGGTTTAGATTTGAGATTGGAAAGAAGTTCTTCCCTGTGAGGGTGCTGGGGCACTGGCACAGGTTGCCCAGAGAAGCTGTGGCTGGCCCATCCCTGGCAGTGTTCAAGGCCAGGTTGAACAGGGCTTGGAGCAACCTGGTCTAGTGGAAGGTGTCTCTGCCTGTGGCAGGGGGCTGGAACTGGATGAGCTTTAAGGTCCCTTCCAACAAATCATTCTGTTAGAGAGGGTGAAATTTTTACAATAAAATAATCATATAAAATAGTAAAATGATTATATTTGAGAAATTTATAAATCAATAGCGAGGCTTTGTATATTAGAAGACATTGTAACTTTGCCGTTTTGTATCATAGTTACTCTGTAACTAAATGTTACAATGGTAGTCTTGGTAGCAAGAGCTAACATAACTGTATATGGTGAGGGGAGTATGGGTGTATGTATTGTAAAACTCTACCCAAGCAGAACCTAAGTTTAAGATAGCCAAAAAGGGCATACCAGAAGCATCCCGGTGAAGATAAGAGAATGCTAATGTCCACAAGACGACTGGGACCTAGCCAAGTAGAGAAAAGGTGAAGAGGACAACCTGAGGAAGACTTCTTACTTCATCTGAGGAACACTCCTTACTTCATCTGAGGAAGACTCCTTACTTCATCAGGGCGACCAGCAGAGGGGGCTGCGCAAGGGCAAAGGAGGCTGATGTCGTAACAGACTGATGCAGCAATCCTTGATGCATATGTATTAGTCAATGATGTAATCTGTGTTGAATATGTATTAGTTACGATATTTTTAGTGTATAAATTGCGAACACGATGTGACGGGAGTCAGAACCAGATTTGGGTGCGTACCCCTGGTTCCCGGCGCCTCAATAAAGCACCTCATATAACCTTCCCGGTAGTTATGTGTTTGTCTCGACGCTAACAATTCTGCTTCTGTGATTCTAAGTTATCAAGGTTTGTTAAACAGTGTGTGGGGTGTGTAATGCCAATAATAAGACAGGTGCAACACCTTTAGAAATCAATTGTGTAGTACTGGGACTATAATGGGTGAGAACAGCTATAAGTGGCATGCTGGCTTAGAAAGAGAAGAGAGAGGGTTCTTTAGTAATGCAAGTAGCTGTACGAGGGGATTCCCCCTCAGTGCCATAAACTGTCTGGAGGGTACATAGCTGATGCAGTGATGCTGAACTATGACAGGGACTGGGAGTGATAGATGTGATAGATAGTACCACTGAAAGATAATTATGGGAGCTGGCAGGGCTAGAGGGAAGAAACCTGATATCTATTACTAACATAAGGAAGATGAACACTTGCTGTTGAAAGGAATACAAGGGCATCTATCTCCTGTGAGTAAGGAGGGACTTAAAAGCTTTGTGTTAAAGGTAAGAATGTAGTGTCAGAAGGTGTGGGATATCTTGAAGTATGACAATTAGCATATTTGAGCCTGTTGTCTTGTAGAGAGCTTGCCATTTGCAAATGATGAGCTTGTGGTGTTGGAGCAAGCAATATAGAGACAAGCATATCATTTGTGCCTGAAAAGGTGAATGTTACAGAGATTAATGGAAAATACTGGCAAAAAAAAATCCATCGTAAGGCTGAATATTGAGGTTTCTTTTAAAATTACTTGGAACTTTGAGTTAACCACAACAGTTCAGTGTTAGCTGTCGTAACACTGGAAAACAAGGCTATGTAACTTAGAGTGATTCAGTCAACTTCTGCAGGTCTTATATCCTAGATGTCTGTCACTGCTGAAGTCTGCATTAAGTGAACTCTCCTTTGGACCCTAATGTATAGACCCTCAAGTAGATAGGAATCCCTGTGCAGACTGGAGTATCAAATACTGAAAGAAGACACAGAACCCAAGAAGAGCTGGGCTTGGTCAGACCAAAGGATTCTCCTAATCTAATATGGTGCCTCTGATGAGTGGAGATAGGGCCAGGGTTGCTGGCAGGCATAGGAGAGCCAGGAGATAACTGGTGTCAAATCTCAAGTCAAGTTGCTTTCAGCTTTAGATTAAAGGGGGAAGTCTTTATAACTGTGGTGAGGCTTTAATGCTAGATATGTGTATTTTCTTCACTCACATGAAGAAAGTGTACTTAAAGGACTTCAATTACACTTCACAAGGCCACCTATTCTTACCTGGGCTTTCATTGACTGATTGATAAGTACAATGACTTTTCTTTGCCCTTGGATTCTGCAGGGAGCAGGCTGTCCTGTTAATTGCATTGGGAGCTAGGCAACTAATTAGAAGGTATATGCCTGAAAACCTTTGATAAGGTAGGTCTTTGTCTCTGCAAACAGTTGCTATGCTGCTGGTAACATCTGCAACAGAGTGAAGATACAAAGTGGATGGTTTTGTACATTAAGTGAGGAATCCAAGCTTTTGTCTTGAATGACCTACTAAGTACTCTGTGACTTAGTTAAGTTACTCATCAGGTCCCAGTTCTTCACTAGCTATTTTCAGTTACCAGTCTGTCTCCTTTTAAGACACAATAGGATAATATTTTCAAGATTTTTAACGAAATATAGGATCAGGCAATTACAAATTAGGTGAAAAATGGATGCAGAAAGCACTGTATTTTTATACATTTTCAGTTGATTTCTATAAAGTGTGCATACGCATTCTTTTTGATTCTTGGGGTCATGTACAGTACAGGTCCATTTTCATGACTATCTAAATGTCTTTGTCTCTTTCAGTAACACAAATCCCTCTATACTATATTCTAGCACTCCACAAGCCCAGACTGAAAATAAATCTGCAATTTTCTTTTTGTCTGATATTTCTAGCTCCAGATAGCAAGCAGAAGAGTATATTAAGGGACAGTTTGGCTCTTTGGGGTGATTAAATGTATGTCTGATGAAACTCACTTGATCTAAACAGTAATCCCCGGGGACGCCTGTGAGACTTTGAATTTCATTACTGAAATGAGTCTACACTAAGATGATTTCCTTGCCTCTTACATCTTATTTTCTCACGGTTACACTGGAGAGCAGAACCTGATTTTGTAATAGAATTTACTTAGTATGTAAAATTCCAGATGTGGAATCAATGAAGATGCTCAGATAGTATTTAATGGTGATTATGAGTGACAGATGAGAAATCAGCTCCCTCTTCTAAACCTGGATTAGCTCAATGAAGCCATTGAATTGTAAGTGTTCACTAACTTCAGAAGTGCCAAGTAATTGTGAATTAAACAGGGATCAAGGATGAGTTTGTTTAGGGAAAATATGCCTTTCTAAATAGTCAGCACTAAGGAAAATATTATTTTTAAAAGCAATTTAAATAGCAGGTTTAAAACTGTAATACATGAGCTTTTGGGGGAAGAACTACCTCAGTGGTTTTTTTATCAAAGAACATACAATACTGTCTGTGTGATTGATGTAGTTGAATAATTTGTGAGCTGTGATCCTAGTGGCTGAGCCATGGCAAGGTGCAGACAGGTTAGTGTATATGGGTAGCGAGGTACATACAAAAGTATGGATTCTGTCATGGGCAAAATAGCATCAGCTTGAAGAATTTTTACTGTATCTTATTGCCTCAGGGAACCCTGAGGGAGTCCAGCCATGGGTGACCTGAGGAGCATCAGACAGTGTGGGTCATCCACTGTTGAGCTTTTGGAGGACAATAAGCTTACACCAATAATGCAGTCATCTAGAGTTGGTTGTGATCAGCCAGGGGCAGCTCATGCCCTTCTCTCACACCGGACACAGCTGCTCCTGCTATTTAAACCAGTTTTGACCCAATACACACTTCTAAGCTTTATCAGGAAGTGACAATTTCTTCATAGTTTGGGTTGGTTTGTATTTTCATTTTTGGTCTTGGTTTTTTTGTTTGTTTGTTTGTTGGGGTTTTTTTTAGCTATCTGGTAGAATTTCAGAAAGTTTAATTAGGAAAGTAAATCTCTGCTACAAAATGTCACAGGATAGCTAAACACCAGCATATTAAACAAATTAAAAAGGGATAATGCTGTGTCCTAAAAGCTGAGTGTTTCATACTTGAGGCAAAATGAAAGAGGGGAGATTTGGATTACATATTAGGAAAACTTCTTCACTATGAGGGTGGTGAGGCCCTGGCAGAAGTTGAATTCATATGATTCTATGAATTGAAGTCAGAGCTCTTCACACAAAATATAGATATAGCAGCAAAAAGTCATAGTAACTTGCTAATATTGAGATTCTCTTTGCACCAGTGCTTGGAAAGGCATTTAGGTGTGGTGTAAGATCCCACCTCTTGGGTGCATACAGGTCATGACAGTGAGATAATCATTATATAATCCCAGTCTGATTTGGGTTGGAACGTACCTTAGACCTCATCCAGTTCCAGCCACCTGCTACAAGGCAAGGACACCTTCCACTAGTCCAGGTCCCTCCAAGCCCCATCCAACCTGGCCTTGAGCACTGCCAGGGATGGGGCAGCCACAGCTTCTCTGGGCAACCTGTGCCAGTGCCTCACCACCCTCACAGGGAAGAACTTCTGCCTAAGAGCTCATCCCAGTCTCCCCTCTGTCAGGTTAAAGCCATTCCCCCTTGTCCTGTCCCTATGAGGCCTTGTCCAAAGCCCCTCTCCAGGTTTCTTGTAGGCCCCCTTTACTTATTGTAAGACTGCTATAATCTGTTGTTATACATTTTATTTCTTTTTTTTAAGAATGAGATTGGTGGAAGTCACACCTGTGGCTCAGATGGCAATATTTACTCTGAAGATTTGGCTACCTTTATTTCTTCCTCATTTCTTTTCCAAACCTGCTACTTCTGCTGCTTTGTCCATGGAGAAAGTAAATTTGGACAAAAACCCTGAAATCTTAATGAAGACTAAGTGATACAGGGTATTTGTATTACTGTAGTTGTTTTAGGTAGATGAGAGAATACATGGGGACAAATCTAATTTTGGAGTTTTTAACTTTGCAGTAGAGTCTGCACGATGTACAATCTCAACAAGTTTGCTGCACCTGTGAATATATGAGAGATCTTTTTTTTCCAATTAAGATATTATAACCTTATTGATGTTAAGGTCCTTTCCAAACCTAACTATTCTATGAATCTATTCCCTGCCCATGGCAAGGGGGTAAGAACTAGATGATCTTAAGGTCCTTTCCAACCCTAACTATTCTATGATTCTATATTCATTACTGTGCTTGGATGAACAATAGCAGCTTCTTTTCTTTTGAGGGCTGCTTTTTTATACTAGGGAAAATAATCTGACACATAACTTATGTAGAGTTCAGCCTATTGATTACTCATGAGGAACTTGGAGACGTTAGGATCAAGGTCAGTATGTATAAAGCAACAGCTTGCCGAAAAGTTATTTGAAAATCCTGAGGTTAAATATATATAACCAGAATTTTTCTTCTGTGAAAAGCCAAGCATATTTCTCTTTATTAACTAAAACCACAATCTTTCTGTATATTAATTTTACCAACTGAGCATCTAGGGCTTCCACCCCCATCTTTTAATCCCACTTTCAGAGTTGTGTAGAGATTTTTACTTTATTCTGCAACATGTGACAATGAATAAACATCCTTACTTTGGATACAGCTTTCTATGAGATTGAAGAAATTTTGGTTAGCCTGAATTTATTGTTTCTTCGACACCTTTGCATTCAGGGATATTCTTCCATGAAGTCCTTTGATCTGTAAAATTAAATATGTCTCTTCCCTCACTATCTGTATGAAACCCTCTAAAAGTCCTAAGTTTTTCTAAACTACACTTACTTCCACAGTGACATTTTGATTATGAAATGTCTTCTGAAGAGAAGATGACTCTTTTCAAAGACAATTTACCTCAGTGCTGTACAGGCAGCTTAGATACAGGACTATACAGGGTATACACAGCTGTATTGTGGCTTAATAGATGACAATGGATGCAAAATAAATTATTCTAGTTCAACTCTCAGTGGAAGAGATTTAGGCTGAGATATTTTACCTGTCATTTGCAATGAGTCAAAATAATTCTGCTCAGCTGTACTTAGTAATTCATTAAAACATGGTAAAACCTCCACAAATCTAAGTCCTCAGTAACTTGCTGCTTGTATGTATCTTCAAGGGAATAATTGAGAAATATGATTTTATATCAGTACTAAAGGCCAAAAGAAAAGCTGATACTATCTTGGCATTATGGCTTTCTTATAGCAGCATATGCCACATACAGGAAACCAGTGCAGGTCTGTGCTTGAACAGATAGCAGAAACAAAGATGTTTCATTAGGAATTTGCAGATGACACCAAGCTGGGTGGGAGTCTTGATCAGCTGAAGGATAGGAAGGCTCTGCAGAGGGATATGGAGAGGCTGAATCAATGGGCTGTGGCCAGTAGTATGAGGTTCAGCAGGCAAAGTGCTGCATCTGCATTTGGGCTGCAACAACCCCATGCAAAGCTAAAGGGTTGGGGAAGAGGGTCTGGAAAGCTGTTCATGGAAAAGGACCTGAGGATGCTGACTGACATTGCTGAACATGAGCCAGTTTGTGCTCAGGCAGCCAAGAAGACCAACAGCATCCTGGCCTGTATCATAGTGTGGCCAGCAGGGCCAGGGCAGTCATTGTCCCCCTGTACTGGGCACTGGTGAGGTTGCACCTCAAATCCTGTGTTCAATTCTGGACCACACAGTACAAGAGAGACATTGAAGTTCTGGAGCTGGGGAAGGGCCTGGAGCACAAGTGTAATGAGGAACAGCTGAGGGAGGGACCTGGGGGATTTAGTCAGGAAAAGAGAAGGCTCAGGGAGGACCTTATCACTCTCTACAACTATCTGAAAGGAGGATGGAGCCAGGAGGGGGCTGGTCTTTGTTCCTAAGGAACAAGTGACAGGACAAGAGGAAACGGCCTCAAGGTGTGCCAGGGGAGGTTTAGACTGGATATTAGGAACAATTTCTTCCCCAAAGGGTGTTCAGGCATTGGAACAGGCTGCCCAGGGCAGTGGTGGAGTTACCGTCCCTGGAAGTGTTCACAAAATGTGTAGACAAGGCCCTCAGTGACATAGTTCAGTGGTGGCCTTTGCAATGCTGGCGTAATGGTTGGACGTAGTGATCTTTTCCAACTGATTTGATTCCTGGAAGTAAGAAGAAGCAGTAGTAAGAAGATCATTAAAAGTTGGTTTTGGGTTTCTTTCCCTAGAAGAAAAAAAATACAAGTAAGTCCTAAGACTGCGGCATTAGAACAGAATAACATTATCTATTAATACCTGTGAGGGTGGTGAGGCACTGGAACAGGTTTCCCAGAGAAGCTGTGGCTGCCCCACCCCTGGCAGTATTCAAGGCCAGGTTGGACAGGACTTGGAACAACCTGGTCTAGTGGAAGGTGTCCCTGCCCATAGCAGGGGGCTGGGATTGGATGAACTTTAAGGTCCCTTCCAACCCAAACTGTTCTATGATTCTGTGATATGCATAATTGAAGCATAAAAGAGTTTTGATAACTTCCAAAGGTCACATAATGGGAGGAAGCAGTGGGCATGGAAAGCATACCCATTAGGCCACAGGTGATGTAACTTAGAGTAGCTCTAATAGCCTAGAGACACCCAAGTCTTTCCAGGTTTCTTTATGGCCTAGAAGGATCTGTAAGAATAACTGTGTGTTTTCGTTTGGGTGACTGCATGACTTGTGCTTATTAATACCCTGTTAAATTTGTGTGGTTGCTGTTCCTGACCTTGTGCCTTATTCGCTTGTAGTGCTTCAAGCATACTCCTGGGAACAGAATTATTAAGCAATAGTTTTTTTTGTGGAGTTTATCCTTAGACCATCTCTGAGCTTAATGAATATTAATATTCCACTGTTATTTTTCTCTGTTCTGTTTTTAGCACGGTGATAATATGATCCTCATGTTACGTATAGAACAGAAGTTCAGAACACTTCAGATTAAATCACTGAAAGCCATGATGCAAGGAGCCTGGGATTTTGTTTTCTATGTTCTTTTCATGTGAGCTCTGATGCACCTTGATTGCCAGCAGCAGTGAGGTGTCACTGCCAGGCTGGGGGAGCACAGATCTTTTAGGGGGTACTGATGGCAATCAGTGCCAAGCTGCTTGGGGATATCTGCAGCTGGGATGCAGTCTGGGAGGGCAGGATGAGTGTTAGGAGCTTGTGCCTGTGTAATTTTTCTAGCCAGTCTGACCTATGTCCCTTGGCAGCATAGCTGCCAACTTATAGTAACTCTGTTGAATGGGTGTGAACTGAGTGTATTCAGGTTTTGCATGTTTGTCTTACAAGTTCCAAATGCTTTCAAAACACGGGTAACAGAAATGTTCTGATCCTGGGGAGAGCTGCCTGCTATATTAAAAATTTCATTCCGAAGTTGAAGTACGCTAGAAAAATTCCGTGGGTTTGTTGTAATGCCGTCCTTAGCAAATCAAAGTACTTTTACTATTATTTTTCCTTTCTGAAGTCTCTGAATTAATTTTCTTGAAACATTTAGCCTGAAGGAGGTACTTGACAAGAGACATGTAATCCAAAAGTGATACAGTTTCATAGAATTATAAACTGTCAATGAGAAAGTATTTTTAGGGGGTTCTGGTTTTGCTCAGAGTGAATAGAATAATCAAATAACTTTGATTATGCATGGAATAATTAACACCTTAATAGTTTGTATTATAGTAGTCACTCTGAAAAGGCAAATAGAAATTAGCAACTTTTTTTTAGATTAAGTCTTTCTACTATCCCATGTGGCAACAAAATCCTTGTTTCTTCTGTATTCATGTCTTTATGAAGAATCTCATCAGCTCTTTGGGTTTTCTCTGTTGGATCATGGAAGCCAGCAATGGAAAAGACCTCCTTCACTAGGTTACCAAATGCCCCTCACTCTCAGTACAAGATTATTCACTATTGACCATTGTACTATTATTTTGTCCAGTCTCATTTAAAGCTAAGGCTTACACTGTTTCCTCTAAATGACATCTCCAGTGCTGAAAATGGTCTAATTATCATACATGGTTTTGTGCTTTATGATCTAAACTTTAACAATTCTTACTGAAAACTTCTTTATGATATAAAATAATTTTTGGCTCCTGGTTTAGAGTTACTCCATGGCTATTTTATTACCATGGTACATATGCCTCCAAGAAATATGTTTTCTGGCAGTCTTCTGTTTCCACCTAATGAACTTAAATCAAGTTTTAATTTAAGAGGGTTTTCTCTTCTTACTCCTGAATCAGTCAAGACAATTTAGCAAATGTTCTTTTCCCCCCACAAATTATTTACAGTTCAAGTTAAATTGTAAGTAGTTGTATTTGTTTGCTCTTGAGCCAAAGTCCTGTAACAGACTCTCAATGATAGCAACTGGGCAATCACCCAACCCCAGTGTCCTTGAATCTTAGTTTTGGTGAACATTATTACTATATGGAGTAGCTATGGATTTTTTACCCAGAATCTGTAAAGAAGTTTTTCTGTGACAGCTTTTTCCTTCTCACCTCTGTTTTCTTCTTTCTTTCTCTCACCCATGGCAGAAAGAACAATCCCACCACAATGGCAACTAATAGAGGTACCACATATCCAATTTCATCAGTTTTCATTACATCTCCAAAATATGTTTGGTGAATCTCTTCATGCTCTCTTAGTTGTGTAGTTGCAGGAGACTCCAGGGCATGCAGGAGATTGAGGCAGAAATGGGATGTGAGTCTCTCTATTGATCACAGTACAGGGAAACCTTTGTCTCTTGGACCAGGCCAAGCAAGTATCGTCAAGCAGAGGAAGACATCATGTTGCTGCTCCAGGACTGACAAAGAGCACAGAGGTAGCATTAACAAGAACAGACAATTAACTTCTATAAACACTATTCTCTAAGGTTAAACTTTCAAGAAACAGTAGTTTCCCATAGTTGGCATCAACAGTCATTAGACCTTCAGTCTGTAGGTGGAGCTTATCTATATGACAGGCAATGTATTTGGCAGGATACTTTCTGCAGAGTGATTGCAGATTAACCCTTGGTAACAATCTGCTAACACCAAACATTAGTACCTGCAGGAAAAGTATAGAACGGTTTGGGTTGGCAGAACCTTAAAGCTCATCCAGTTCCAGCGCCCTGCCATAGGCAGGGACACCTTCCACTAGACCAGGTTGCTCCAAGTCCCATCCAAACTGGCCTTGAACACTGCCAGGGATGGGGCAGCCACAGCTTCTCTGGGCAACCTGTGCCAGGGCCTCACCACCCTGTAGTGAAGAATTTCAGGCCTTGGAGGGTCTGGTCTCCTTCTTCCAAATGTAGGTGTCTAAAATGAGACAAATGATAGTGCCCTAAGGTATCAACTCTTTTTAACAGCAACTGTGAAAGGAGCTTGAAAGGACAAGCTCACATGTACATTTATGATCACAAGTGAAAGGATTGCTGTCTGTAACAATAGTTAAATGCTATTTGTTCTAAGACCAATAAGAAAAATGCATCTGTAGGTATCATAATGTTATTGAGATTATTATTGCTAAAACATGTTTCTGGAAGTGCTGCACTGATTTGAGTGTGGAGAAAAAACAGAATCAAACAAAACAGCCTTAACTTGAAGTCTAAAAAGATCTGCTCTTTCCTATCACCTCCAATCTTAATATAGCACAAGGAAAGCTAATCTTTTGCTGTCTGTTGCCAGTGGTGATATGTAGGTTTTATTAAGAAGAGTAAAGGTAATTCTTGTATAAAAACAGTTTCATTGCACATAAGGGACATGGATGTAATGGCTGACAAAAAATGTTAAATAGGAAAATAAGTCATCTAAGCCTGTAACAGCCTCTATCAGCATGTGCATTTTGAGGAAATAGAACTCTGTTTATGCAGTAGCTCTTTACAGCACTCACTCTATGAACCATTGGGCTGTGGAACAGTCTCCCATGAAGAGTGATGGAGACCTTATTGCTTAGGCTTTAAAATTAGACTGCAAGCTGGTGAATGTATGTTAGAGAGCAGTAACTGAGAGGTGAACTTGTTTGAGAGAGATGGGCATAATAGATTTCTTCCCTTTCTGAATTGCATAAGGTAACTGCCAAGGTAACAATGAAATCTAATTACTTGATCAGTCTAAACATGTACCTAGATTTTCTCTTTTTTTTTTTTTTTCATTAATGAGTCAACTGCCTTCTTCATGGAGCACAGTTACAGTCTTGCAGTGCAGTAGTGTACAGGATTTGATTAAATACTATCCCAATGGATGTATTAGCATAGCCATCTCTGCCTTGAGGCTGAAGGAGAATTTATTTCACAACTTCTGCAGTAGCTTCAGATCTCTTAGGCTCTCACAAAGCTTTTGTGCCTATTGTGAAGTGTCTTATTTCAGGCATAGGTTGGTTTAAGCTGGAAAGTATTAAAATGCCATGACTTTGATATGTGAAGGAACAGGCTCACTTCAACAGAACTCTTATGAATACAGATAAAACCCAGAAAGACTCAGGTCTTTTTGTCCTCCTTGTGAATCATGAAATCAGGGTTATTTTAATTTTTCATGGTATCCCAGACTGGTTTGTGTTAGAAGGGACCTTAAAGCTCATCCAATCCCAACCCCCTGCCACAGGCAGGGACACCTTACACTAGACCAGGTTGCTCCAAGCCCTGTCCAACCTGGCCTTGAACACTGCCAGGGATGGGGCAGCCACAGCTTCTCTGGGCACCCTGTGACAGCGCCTCAGCACCCTCACAGGGAAGAACTTGTGACTGAGATCTAACCTGAACCTCCCCTGTTTCAGTTTGAACTCATTGCCCCTTGTCTTTTCACTACAGTCCCTGATGAAGAGGCCCTTTCAGGCGTCCCTGTAGGCCCCCTTCAGATACTGGAAAGCTGCTATGAGATCTCAATGCAGGTTCTCTTCTCCAGGCTGAACAACAACCCATCTGAATTCTCCAGAGAGGAAGAGAGATCATAACTGTCACAGATAAGTGTGAACAAATGTAAGAAGAGTGGTCATATTACCTCAAGCTGAGAGTCTGTGTGTTGGAATATTCTGCTTGGAGCAGTGGCAGTGAGTGGATGCCTCTGTAAGAAGAGAGGCAAACACAGGCAGTGTCCCTGTCCTCCATATATTTTCTGCAGTCTATTGACTAGAGAGGAAAAAAATATAATTTCCTTTGGGGAGAGGGTGGTGGTGAAACAGCTATATGTTGGAATATAACACCTATAAAGGATTTTGGGGGTTAGAGTTTGTGGGCATGGTGTTTTGATTTTTCTTTTTATGATGATGAGCTGTAAGCTTCTAAAAGAGCCTTTCTTTTTAAAGCTTTCAGAATAAGGCTTTAAGCCTATTTCTTTTCTCCAAAGTTAAAACTTTAGGAAATGTACATTTGTTTAACTTCTGAATCTTGAGTTTTCTGTCTAGGTCAGGTATTTGCAGGCTTCAAATAGCAGCCAAATAGCACAAAATCAAGGTGATTATTGTTTGGACTTCAGCACTCTGGGATTAATTGGAAATCACAGGCTTGGGACACTGAATTAGAATAAACTTTTAGGCAGAAGTTTGGAATCTGGTAGTAAGTCTCTGTTGGAACTAAAAATACCTACAATGAAAACTGCTTAATTTGCTGAAGAAGTTGGTTAAATAAAAATGACTGCCACTATATGACATGTCTATCTGTATTTTAGGGCAGTTAGTACCCATATAAAATCATAGAATCATAGAATGGTTTGGTTTGGAAAGGACCTTAAGATCATCCAGTTCCAACCCCCTGGCATGGGCACTGACACCTCACACTACATACTAGATAATACCTGGTATGTTTATTAAACTCTGAGGAACTTGTGAGCTTGTGTTGCTCACTGAGTTTTAAGATGTAAAGAGTATAAAGAATCTGTTTATTGTGGTTATGCTGTTGTACTTTCTCTCTAGAGAAGAGAGGTTTAGGATGAAAAAATTATCACCATTATTCATATGCCTATTGCAATAGGAACAGATAGACCCTGACCCCGTACTTTGTCTGAAACATTCAGAACAGTAGAAATCTGTTTACTATTTGTCTTGAATATAAACTTTGCAAACAGGCTGAGGAAAGTGGTGGCTGAGCAACTGGTACATATTTGCTTCTGATGATTGCTACAAGGGTGTTCTTCTGGGCAAACTAGACAGCTGGCAGTAGTAACTCCTCAAGCTTCATCAGTCAGAGGTGCCTGGTCATACCTGGTGACAGCCTAAGCCTCTCTTGCTAATAGTTTTCTCAGTGTGGAAATTGTAATCTTAACTGTAACTTTTCCTTGATAGTTGTTGAAAATTAAGGAGAAGCAAGGGGGCTGAGCTGACAAATAGCATATGTATTTGGGATTCACTAAGTCAAAACAGGTTAACATAATAAAAAACAGGTGAAACACTGCAAAAATCTTTGGGAGACTTTGGATGATTTCTCTGTGTGTGCACGTGTGCTGGGTCACTGCTTCTTCTAGTGAGAACTTTGCTAAACAATAAGCTTGTGTGCTTAACTTGCAGTAAATTATAGAAGTTTTCAGAGGTGTGATGATAACTGACAGGTCATCAGGTTCAGCTGAGGAGTGAGCCAGAGTGATCTGAAGTAAGGGTTTGGTTGGTTTTTGATTATTTGTTTGGCTTTTTTGGGGGGAGTGGAGGTGGGGGGTTGGGAACAGGGAGCGGGGTATCTGCCTGGCTCGTATTGTTTTATACACTTCCTTTGTTTTAAGAATTATGTGGGAATATGACCAAAGATGCTTGTAAGACTGTAGCAGTCAAGAGAGTGCTGAGATGTTTTGTCCAAAGTGCTGCCTGTGCTGCCCCACGCAGGATAAAGACAAAACCAAAAAGCATCCAACCCTTAGGAGTGCAAGGGATGTTTTTCACTTTTGATAAATTGAGAGTGATTAGCACACGGTGTGGTTTTAACGTGTAAGGAGACATGAAGTAGGACAGAGGTCTTCGCCTGTGATTTAGGGATTATGATGAGCAACATTTAGAAGATACTATTCATAGCATCATAGAATCACAGAATGGTTTGGGTTGGAAGGGACCTTAAAGCTCATTCATTCCCAACCCCTTGACACAGGCAGGGCCACCTTCCACTAGAACAGGTTGCTCCAAGCCTCATCCAACCTGGCCTTGAACACTGACAGTGATGGGGCAGGCACAGATTCTCTGGGCAACCTGTGCCAGGGCCTCACCACCCTCACAGGGAAGAACTTCTGCCTAAGAGCTCATCTCATTCTCCCCTCTGTCAGGTTAAAGGCATTCCCCCTTGTCCTGTCCCTACAGACCTTCGTCAAAAGGGCAATATTAACTATAACTTATTCTTGCTCAGCACTTAATTTTTTGGGGGGTCTTTTTTAACATGTAATCTAATCTTTTTTATGGAAATGGAAATAAGAATGCAAGTTAGTGTAATTCTGTTTGCTGTTATTCCAATTCCATGGATTATAAATATTAGATGTGTAAGTAAGTTTAATTAGCTTCTGTGTAACCTTTTCTTATGCACTCTAAAGTTCCTCACTGCAAGTAGAAAAACACTGTGGAAAAGTCTCTCTGGTCACATTGGACTTTGGTCTAGACATGAGGTCTACCTTATGAAAGCTTAGTTGACCAGTTAGAGCTAATATCACTGACAAAGTTAATATCCTGAGAGTAGCCGTATTACTCATGCCACAGTCTTAGAGAGTAGAACATGAACTATTAGCTTCATTAGTACATGTTCTAGGATTATGTGTTCTCAAACCAGAAAGTATCAACTTAGTGCTATAAGCTTGTGGCATGCCTGTGGCATTTTAGACACTGCATGACATGGAAAAGGTTTGCGACAATGGCGTTCAAGTGAAGAAAACACAGTCATTATGAAGGACAGTTAAATACATCAGGGCTTCTCAGCATGAAGAAATGAGTCCAAACAAGATATGACAGAACACAATGAAGCTATGAGTAGTGTACCCAAGTGCGCAGAGCATTCCCGTCTCTGACCTTGCCAGCTTATGGCACAGATAGTTAAAGACTGGGACAGTGCACCTGGGAAATAGCACTATTTCACTCCCTTGATCTGATGGTTGTCTGACAGCGACCAGCACAGGCAAAATTGTGGCTAGATGGACCTCCAGTCCAAGCTGCTATGGCTGCTCATGCCTGTATATGGATAGGTTCAGTTGTGCACCTGGATGAATGAAAAGTGCTGTTTTCTTGACTTACGGAGCTTAAACAGAAACACGAGATATCATGGAGTGTTGTGAATAGGGTGGGTTGTGGAGAAAAGAAGAAAAATAATTGCAGCAAAGAAAAGTTACCATTTACAATGTGTCCTGTTAGTTCTGTGGACTTACCCATAAATAAATCATTTTAGATTTAAATTATAACTCAAGTTAAGGGAAGAAAAAACCAAGTGACTATCTGTGATTAGTGGAACAGGGCTGGTCTTCCATCTTCTGAAACAGTTCCCTATAGTGCCCTATATTTCTCTCTCCAGATAGGATGGAGATCTGGCCTTCTTATGCTGCGTGGTTTTGTAAGTTCACTGGCTGTCAAAACTGCAGGGTTTACTCACCAGTAGAAGGCTTCTACTCAGTGTTAGTATTAAATATTGTGACAACAGCTATCCTATGCAGGGACTTTCTATAACTACACAAGCATTTCCATCTCTGTGCTTGCTCAATCAGAGTTTACTTGCTAGAACTTGCTGTGGTAGCTTGTGATATGTAGTGCTAAACTCATGTCACTCACTCAGTAGGGAGCTCTGACAAGAGGTATTTGGTTACTCAGATCTATGAACCTTACCAGTCTCACATAATTATAATTTACTGTAGTAATCTCCAAACTGCTTCTGAAGAATAGTTTCTTTTTTCTTTCCAGTTCCCTGAGGAGTCTCAAAGTGTCAGATGCAAAAAAGAAGGAATTATGGAGGCCACGTGAGGCAGCAGTACTTGCATCCTTAGCCTTCTGCAGAGGGTCTGAATTACTTGTGGGAAAGCACAGGCAATATGACTTCTTTCATATTTCATGGGAGTGAACGACAGCTAGGATTTGTACTTGCCACAGCAGAATACCCAGGTTCATGCACTAATGCAGGTCAGCTATTTAGACAATACATGAAAAATCTCTTTTGTCTGTTGGACTCATAGAATCAAGGAATGGTTTCTGTTGGAAGGGACCTTAAAGCTCATCCAATTCCAAGCCCACTACCACAGGGACTGAGAACTCTAAGGTCATTTCACAAGTGACAAATTTCACCACAACACTTCCCAGTCCAAGAGGGAATTTCAAGCAGTGCTGGATGTCTGTCTCCATTGACCTTCCAAATTTTTCTTTTCCTGACAGAAAGCCTTTCTTTTCTAAAAGTATTTACTTGACTCTGCATATTGTAGAGATGCCTAATGTAGCAATGGATAATACAGTGCTGACTCTGCATATTGTAGAGATGGATAATACAGTGCTGATTTTAAAATCCTTACCAGCACAGAGTATAAGAAGACTTCTGAAAGACTGTTAAAAGGAGTGGCTTTGGAGCAAATATTCTAACCTAACATGCTTTTCTTGGTGTAGGGTGGTTTTTAAACCCTCCCCCCCATTCCCCTCGCAGGCACTACTGCTGTCCTCGTCTTCTAGACCATTTAGTACCCTCCTCTTAGTGTCTGTAAAATACAGTTACTGGTGCTGATAATCATTATGTGATAATCCATATTAATTCAAACTTTGATGTATAAACAGGTCCTATTTCAGCATCAAAGGAAATCCAGATGAAAAATGCATGCACACACACACACACATGCACATACCCAGTATGTAGAATGCCTTCAAGAAACCGTAGCTAAGCACCTTATTAGTATTCCCCCCTCCTCTGTTTCACTTGCAGCAAGAGAGGGCTGAGCAAAATGCAGTAGAACAGGCACAGAGACAGAGCTGGCAATCATCTCAGTGCAGGCTGCTGAATGTAAGGGGTGGGGGGGATGCAGCACAGCAAGCTTAATAACCTTGCTCTAATCCTGTGCACCCTGGAAGGAGATACCTCTGGTGACTGAGCTGTTCTTGTCTTGATTGATCGGGCTCGGTGAATGAGCGGCTGGGAAGGCACCTTGCTGGAAGGAGACCCCCTGGTTTTGCTGCTCTCTGAAGTCTCTACCCATCTGGGAAGGTAGCAGTGAGACGTACCATCTGCAGCACAAGCAGCAGCTACTACCGACAGTTTGCACTACAGGTTTGACGGTGAGCAAGAAGCCAGGTATATTGTGCACGGGGATATTTCTGTGCTCAAGCTACTGAATTTCACAGTCTGATCCTTCTGCAGCCCCCTTTCCGACTGCCTGCAAGTTCTGGGCTTTACTTTTGGCATTGTCTCTTTGGACGTTTTTTGCTGGTAATGGAAGATCGGTAAATGGAACATCTGAAAACTAATTTGGTTTGCCTCTGCCTGACTCAAGCAAGAGGGAAGCAAAAAGCATCAAAACCTCCTGGAGGGATTTAAATTTCTTTTAAAGAAGTTTACAGAAGGACCGGACAAAAGGTAGACCCAGGGGGTTGCCCACCCCTTGTTTACTTGTTTGAACTGAGGGGAAAAGCTAAACCATAAGTACTGGGTGCATATGAACATTGCAAAGTCTGTGCTTTTTACCCTTTTCTTCCTTTTCTGTATTTTTCCCTTTTTTTTTTTTTATTTTTTTTGTTGTTTTTTTTCTTCTACCCCTGCCATTTGCACAGGGAAAATGCTTGCAAGATAATGATCTCTAGTGCTGGAAAATGTTGGTTAAATGCACTGTAAAGCTCCTTTCATTTCAAAGGTATTAGAATTTCTAGGGAGAAAATTGTTTATTTAACCAGCTAAAATATTTGGAAAGCATCTAGAATGGGAAAGAAATGCAGCTCATAGGCTGTCTTCAACAGAAGTGTCCATATTTTCGTAAATCTTTTCTAGCTGTTTTTTGTTTGGTTTTTTTTCCTCCCCTATGCATTTCAGCCAGCTCTGGAATGATGAATATGTAAGTAAAAAGCTGCTTCTGCTGCTGTTAGCGGAAGGGGAAGGTAGCAGAATGGGAATGTAAGGATTTGTGCGTCACTTACGTGAAGTTCCTCTGTTTGCTTTTCATTAACCTTTTGAATGCTGCTGCTTTCTTTGATTTCTGCTAAGGAATTTATGAAATCTGTAGAGCCCAAAAGTCATAACTCCTTTGAAACAGAGCACCATCACAAATGAGTTCTTGTGGGCCCTTATTTTTTTGAGGTAGAGGTGCTACCAGGTGCTCAGGAGGCAAAAGTAAATGTCTCCTCCAGCATGGTTCATGGCAGAGTATTTCTGGATCATAAGGCTGTGATGCTGTGATGCTACTCGGTTTTTAACCTGGCACTTGTAATGCATCCTCCCCCAATGCAGTTTCTGCAGGAGCAGTGAGACTGGCGTAGCCTTTTCCATCTTTCCATTAAATAACAGGAATAAAATACCATTGCAATGCAATAGAATTGGAGCTTTTATTATTGAGCTTTTTTTTTTTATTGCTGCACTGATAGTACTTAACATTCCCAAGGAGGTAAGAAAACCATCTGTAAGTACATTTCAAAGAAGCTTTGTTCCCCAAATGGAATTGCTAGGTTCTCACTTCTCAATTATATGAACATGAATGACTAATATTGAAGGATATGATATCTATTTGAAAGGCTGCATGGCTGGTTATTTAGTGTTAAAAGGCATGGATCAAAATACAGTTGTACTGAATAATCAGATGTTGAGGGACTTGCATGCATACGTAATGCATACAAAGAAAAGGGGTCTTGCGTAAGATTTATCAGTGTAAGTACACATCAGATGGGATGGACCTTTGATCCATTTGGTACAAAGAAGTG
Organism: Pezoporus flaviventris; assembly: GCF_033815535.1. Lineage (NCBI taxonomy): Eukaryota > Metazoa > Chordata > Aves > Psittaciformes > Psittacidae > Pezoporus > Pezoporus flaviventris. The sequence continues at coordinate 2,391,026 of NW_026892562.1, forward strand.
TAATGACCCTTCTTGTAATAGATCCTTTGTTGTAAAGCTGAAACTTAATGAAAAGGCTCTGCTTCTGAGTAATCAAATCACTTTATGTTATTGCATCCTGTCAGTCAGTCCCTCTATTACCCAGTGGTTTTGCATAATAGCTTTAAAGAGGGATTGAGGAAGCAAGGAGAAACTGGTTATAGGTGTGTTTCCCCTCATTTTCTGAAAATGATGCTCTGTGTTGCATGTGCCTTTATAGGATTATGACAAACGTCTGTCTGGGCAGGTTGCAGTTTGCTACAGTTTTCCCTCACTGTATTTTCCTCGATCTCCATCACATGTAACACCTGAATCTATTAATCTAGACCAGGCAATGAGCTAACCTCCCTTTTAACTGTGGCGAACAGTCTGTATGTAATGAGGGCTGAAAGTGTATGTGTAGAAATGGCAGCTCATGATCTTTATAGCCTTACCCTCTTTTTAGGATTGAGCTATGTAATGAGACCTTCAAACTGACCGGCTGAAACCAGGGGGGAAATGTTCTGCCTGAAGATGAAACAGCTTTCATGTTCTGGGGACAAAGATGGCACATTTGCTCCACCAGTAGTATTTCTGCATATTCTGATGTATAGGATATAATTTAGTAGTGTTGCCTTAAACTGAGTGGGAGGGTCATCACCTCTCTGCTGGCAAAGAAAGATGTCAGTGTTCTCTGCTTATAGTGTCCAGATGTTATTAATCATATATCTCTGTTCGTCATCAACCCTACATAAGTGAGACTGGTAGGAATGTTTTTTTGCAACTAGTATTTACCTCATTATATACTGTAGACCAAAGCAAATGGTTCTTTTACATTTGAACAGATTGAAGAGGAAACCTTATGCTTCTCCTCTTCACCCCCCAAACCCTACCTAAGGATTTTTGTTGATTTAGTAGATTTTGATTAGAACTTTTCCAGGATTTAAATTATGGCTTCCTAAATTATACTGTCAGAGTATCTATTTTGGGAGGTGTGTTTTGTACATCTTACGATCTAAACGATATTGTATCTAAAATGATGTATCACAGGATAGGCTTTGGTTTCTAATTCCAAAATGGCAAGAATGTAAATGGGTAATACCCAGTGCTAGCAGGCTTTTAGGTAGGAACAGGCTTTAGCATAAGTCAGCCCATATGTGTTTTTTTCTTAATGTTCAGTTAAAAAAACTGTGGAAAGAATGTCAGGTGTTTCCTTTTTGTGTCCCTTCCATTTTAATTGCATTTCACACTTCAAGACGCCATGTCTTCAGTATCACCTAAATTAGAAAATACTTTCTTCTCTTCACTGTTTGGGTGCTTGTGTAAGCTCTATCCACTGTGCATCTTCCTGAAATAGGAAGACCTGCATGAGTCTTGCAGTGGGCGTTATCGTAGGTGAGGTCTCTTAGCAAGAATATGGGGTACGATATGATTCTTGTGAGCTGAATTATGTAAATGTTGCTTTAAGAATAAGGGGAAGATAAATAAACACCAAATTTCTTTCTCACTTAGCCCCCGTTAATTGAGCACCTTCTTTTTTTTTCTCACTGCTGAAGTCAGCCAGCCAGGCACTAAGCTTCTTCAGCACATGTTTCTGTGTTTCTGAGAGGCAGGGTACTTTACACATGAATTCCTCCTTCTTTCTGAAACAAGCTCGGCTGACAACTGGTAAGTCAGGCTTGTTGCTCTGCAGCAGCATGCAAGCAAGGTGGGGGACTGGAGATGGGAGAAGTACTAGCAAATAGAGGACTTAAACCAAAACAATAAGCTCTGTGGGATAGCAGAACTCCCTTTTGGTTGCTGACTCATTGTGTTGGTCTGCAATATTATCTTGCATTAATATGACACTGGGCTTGACTTTGAAATAAGGAGCCAGGAAACAGCAGTTTATCACTAAACATGCAGTGCTTATGAATGTGTACTACTATAATGACAAATGATATGATCACTGCAGATTCCTGTGGGTAGAGTTAATGTTCTTAAATCTCTTACTTTAAGAGAATAAATAGTTAGCAAAATTTATTACTTTTAGCCACTTACGGACCAAAAAGATCTTACAAATATATCCTTTCATTTGTCAAATTAGTTGACTGCAGTAAATTACTTTTTTGTTTGTTTTCTCTCTGCATTGCTCTCCTTCCCTTTTCATCCAATGTCAAAGGATAAGATTTAGGAATGATGGAGACTCCAAAACCAAAATTCCAGTTCCTTTCCTGGCACACAAACATGCTAGATAAACTGAAACCTCTTAAGCAGCAGCTTAAAAACAACTAATTTTTTGCTTTCTGGACTCCTAGTTGGAAGTGTGGAAATGAAGTTTGTTTGAGAGATTGTTTCATTTCTTAGCTTTTCAAAAATTTCTTAGGTTGTCTAGGGAAGATAGCCTACCTGTTATTTGACCTCCCACAGATTCTAGCAGCCAAGAAGGCATCTTTTAATAGTAGGAGTTCCTTATGTTTTTATGAAATTAATGCAAAATATCATGGGGTTTTTGTGAGTTGTAGAACAAAAAAAAGCATGAGAAAATGTTGACTTGGGCACTGCGGCTTTCAGGAGTGATCCAAAAGGGAAGTATTGAGAGCATGGATACATACATAGGTACTTACTTCTGGAGTGTGATACCTTTCAGGTTGGTAATATTAATGGTGACATTCTCAAAGTTAAGGTTCAGATGCCCAAGTGGTATACTGAATTTTGTACATCTAGTTCATGTTGCTGAGGAGGAAACATGCTGTTTCTGTATTCTCAAAATCTGCAAGATGCTGCTGTGTAAAGAGCTCTTGCCAAACTTAGAGTGGTACATAAGGCAGACTCCTATTGATCCTGCAGTAAAGTGGTGGGTAGAGGTTCCTTCAGGAGCTGTAGACTTTCTTTCCTAGAACATATACTGAAGAGGCAGAACTGTAGCAAGGAATCTAGGTCTCTTCCTGCTGTATATTGAAGAAACTTTTCCGATGGACAACAGTAACTTGCCAAAGCTTTTTTTACTCAATTTGCTATCAGTGGTAGTTCTGTTTGTGCATTGCAATGACTAGCAGAGACATCAGTGTAAAACAATAGCATGCTTAAATGAGGCTCATAACTGCAAATATAAGGGGGTTTTATTGCTGTATTTTTGATATAGCTTTGAGCTCGCAAGCTGCACCAAGAAGATTTTCCATGAGGCCCATTATTCTAACCTTTTGATGTTGTTTTGGTAGGTTAAAATTTTTGCTAGGTTAAATTTTGATGTTGTTTTTTGGTAGGTTAAACTTGAAGTCCAGCATGTACTAGTAATTAGGCACTGTGAGTCCTAGTACTGTTGTTTATCCTGTTTACAAGAATCAGAACAGGTTTATATACTTCCCTTCCTATTGTTTATTTATAGGAGAAAATCCTACCAGTGCAATATGAGGCTATCAAGCAGTGGGCATATTTTCCACATAATCTTGGCTTTCTTGTTCAAATTTGTCTCCTGGTGTGTAATCTTTCCTGCTGTCTTTTCTGCTGTTACAGAACAAAACTGGCAAATGAGAAAGAAAAGCAAGAATTCTGCATTACAAATGTGGTGGAAGAAGACATCATTTTGGTATTAGGGAAAGCTAGGGATGACACTCCTTTGCCTGTGTGATTCTTTCCTCCCTCCATTATTGTTCATCAGTTAAGCACTGTTGAAAGTATCGTGTTGATTATAGTTGAAGGGACAAGGAGGTGAATGTTCTGAGATAGGGCTTTCTACAAAGACTCTCACATTGATGCTGTGTTTGTTCCTACTTATTCATAGGCTTCTCTCTGCAGCTACTCACTATAACTGTGCATTTTATGTAAACCTATAAATCTTCACTATACCCTCAGTTATTGCAGGAAGAAAATGAGGCACTTCGAAGCTGAATGACCTGCCTACTTAAAACCTGCAGGAGTTGCTGCCTTCTGAAAAGCAGAAGATTCAATAGTAGAAACTGGAGAGAAAAGAGGGGAATGGGTGAACACAAAGTAGGAAGGAAATACAGTGTGGAGATTACCCCAAAGACTAAAGTGGTTTCATGTTCTTGTAGGGCACAGGCAGGGATTGCATTGTACAGACTGCTCCTGAAAGAACATTTTCTTAGTGTATTTTAGCAGTTTGGGTGAGGAAAAACATGTTGTAGAATGTTCCTTTAAGCATCTCAAGCCTATGCTTCAGAAATGCCACTTGGGTCCTAAGTCTGCATTTTTATTTTGAACAGGAATAGACAGAGTAAGGCTCATAACAGGAGTGGCATTATTAAAACTCTGTAAGGGATTTGGATCTCTCTTGAAGAAGCTTTGAAAGCATAAAGCTTGCCCTTTGATAGGAAATTAAGCTACAATTCCTCAAGCAAAGAAATACATATTAAGAATAAATATCACGCAAGAACATGTTTTCCTGGGAATCCTGACTCACCCCAAACTCTTCAATTATTGCATTGCAATGAAGTTGTCTATTAAAGTCATGTTCTTTATCTGTTCAACTATGCAATCATTCATTTCAAGTGGAAGTGCAATCTATTTCTGAAAACAAATCAGATAAAAGACATATTTTGAATCACATTCTGGCAAAAGGAAAGTGTGAATTGGAGTAAGGTGCAGGCCCAGGAAAACAAGATGTTTTTTTATGGCTAGAAGTTTATATGGGTATTTGCTAAACTTGAGTTTAGATGGGGTTGTTGGAAGAATTATGGGAGTGATGAATTCTCAGTAGTTAACATTGGATCAGCTGCATTCAGGAAGTCAGAAGCAAATTGTGGCAGGCAGAAGAGGTAGAGCCCAAGTATCCCAAGATAACATTCAAGTAGAATGACTGAAACATTTAAAATTTAGATCATAAAGGAAGTATGAAGTAATTCAACTGAATGGGTAGATAATTTAATTAATTTCTGGGAAAAAAACCCAAGTATTACGATTTCTGGAGCTTGTGAGCTAGATTTTAGAACATTTGACCGTGGAAATTTTGATGTTATCACCCACATGTTTTCCAGTGCAGAATGTGAGTCAAAACTGTAAGCTTGGCAGGCTTTTAGTGACTAAAAAAAAATTGTGAATGGCTTTACATTATCAGCTCTAGAATGTACAAAGGAATTTGGCTGAGTTAATGTACGGTTGAATTAATGTAACCTGACTGTCAGGCAGGAAATACCATGCATTTTCTTTCTGTTCTTCGTATTTCATATCACGCCTGATCCACATGTATCTGAATAGTACCTGAACTATTTACTGGAGAACAGAGGGGCCTCAGGGGAGCAAGGATTGCCTCTGTCCTTGGCACTGTCCTGCCTTGCAGCTGTTGTGCGATTTAGCCAAGTAATGGAGAGATGGTATAGCCTGACTTGTTAGCTCTCCTTTTCCTCTTTTGGCATTGATATTCAGGGCTTGCTGCAGTGACTGCCCTTCTTTTACACAAGTCACCACCCTTTCAAACCACAAAAGATCCCTTCAAACTGGGATTCCCTTGACAATCGGCTTTATCATTTAAGCAGCTTTATAGAATACTGAAAACAGTAGCGGTTGAGAGAGATAACTAGGAGACTTCTTGTAATAGAAGTACTTGGCTTGGGGATGGTGTGTTTAAGGATCTTAGAATGCCTAAAAAAGTCCCTTAATCTGCCTTAATTCTTATTATATTATTTGTCTGAGGTGGGTGGGGATGAAAGATCTTTCTTTTCATCTAGATGAATAGAGAAGTTCCACACTTGTCTCCAGATAGATCAGCTCCATTCTGCACTATGCAGATGGAAGCTTGGATTATCACTTTCTAATACATGAATCATCAAAAGTGGTGTATTTAGATTGGTCCTGTTTTTAGGCAGGTTCATGTCTGCATTTCTATCCATTGATTCGGAGAAAACTCCAGGGACAAACTCGCCAGGAGAGTTTCAAGTTGACAAGCAGGTATTCTTTATTGCGGCGCCTGGAGACACGGGGGATAGCTCCTCCTAACGTGTGTCCCCGAATTGCTATACAGGTCATCCTTATATGGTCACTGAGCATAATACATCATTTTCCAAAACGTTTCCTGCATGCATACAAAAATGTGGTGGTCTTTAAGGGTCGTTTACTTTTCCCAGCAAGCTTAATTAACATTACAGACATAGCAATCATCCTGGCCTTCTACTTATCAGTTAGTTAAACTGCTCTCATCCTGGGCAACTGCTAGTCCGGGATAGCCCCTAGTAGATGCTTATACCAGCTTAATGGGTTTATTAACACCTCAAGCATAGTTTATCAGTTAGTTTATCTGTGCCCACCACCCTGGACATCTGCTAGTCCCAGATACTCCCCATCCCCAGGTCCTGTCCTTCTATTCTGCTTTTCTCACACCTTTTGTACTGAGGTCCTGAGGGCCTGAAACTATGTCAACTACCTTCAAGCACCGCAGTTATTTTCCATTACAAAGCCATCAAACTTAACATTACTTAGAACTTTTAAGTCTCTTTATGAAACACCTCATTTAACATATGGGGTGTGTATGTTCTGTTAGATGTGTTTACAGAATGTAGAAAGGCAGGGAAAATTAGTAAAAGGTCTGCCCAAAATACTTCTGTTTATGTAATCGAATTTCCCATTTGCTTTGTGTGAATCATGAGGATCTCAATCTCTATTCCATCTGGAACTTAATGGAACCTTTTGACGTCTAGCAGTAGAGAAACCTAACTCACTTCATCATCTCTTTCCTGTCTGTGATATAAAACTACATTTTTGCATCTCTATCTAGGGATGAACGAGTTTAAAGTCTTTCTGGTGGTGTCAGCAGGAAATAAGGTGTATTTATGTTTTCAGCTACGGGGAGGGAAACTTCAGGAGCAGTGTTAATATAGTGGTGGTCTTGAGTAGGCAGAGGAAATGGATCAAGCTTCTGCTCTGATATCCCTGTTTACTTTGCTAGGGGAAGTGAGTTTTGTGTTACACTGAGGGATGGGAAAGGACATTTTGGGAAGTAATTATTTTTTCTAAATCTATGAATATTTGAGAAAATATCACATATTTCTAAATGTAAGTATGTATTTCCTAGGCTTATTTTGTTCAGGTCATATGTCTATAGTATGATGAGAGTGCTCCCCTTTATTGGAAACCATGCCTGAGCTTTTAGTGCTTAAATTCTTTTACCTCTGAATGTTGCTTCTAGTTGATTCTTTCTTTCCGTGTTGTTTAACTGCAATTATTGTACTGGAAGACCACTTTCATGATCTTGTCCAGCCCCTCAGGCAATGGAAATGAGTAGGTAGTTCCAATAAGCATGTCAGTTTATGAGACTAAGCATTTGGCCTCCAGTTGTTGTTCTACAAATTATTGTCTAAACAGTACTTTTCAAATGTAGGTGCAATTCTTCCATCACTTCAGGCTTAGGCGTGTTTTATTATTTAAACCTAGCAGTAAGCGCACTACAAGAAGCAGTGGAGAAAAGGTCAGTGGAGCAAGAAAAGAATGTCTTCTACAAAAGGCTCAGATGCACCATATGATTTTAGTAGGTTAAAACAGGTACTAGAAAACATCAAGAATGTAAGGTTATACAGGCTTTATACCATTGTTAATAATGGGACTAGAAATTGCCCTCTGTTAGCGTAAAACACTGACTGCATTTTTCACATTAGAAAGGAAAGGAAATGCTTTAATTTTCTTTTCTAAAACAAATGATGAATGAGCTCTTGCTTTTTATGGAAAATACCTCCTTAGGAAGTAACATCTCTGGAGCAGCTAATGCAGTTGGAAAAGGCAAGAGGCTATCATAGCTACACAAAAAGGGTTTTGGGCACTACTGCTAGTGTAAATTTATGGTGGATTGTTTTTAACAGCACATCTTAAGGTCTGCTACTCAAGCTCCAGTGCTTTGTTTCTCCTCCTGCAGTTCTTCAGAGTTTCAGTTACTTTTTTTTTTTTACCTGAGGTCGGTATTTAGAAGGAGCGGATGTGTGGATGATACAAAATGAAGCTAATGGGGTATTGCCCTTGTTTTTGCCACAGACTGGAAGTCTTGGTTGAATTCATTGTTTATGCAGACTTTATCTCCGAACAATGGTGCTCTTGTTGTCCTACTCATTAACTGTGTTAACCCCCAATAGAATAGGCAATATACCCTGCGTTTGACTCTAGGGGACTGCTCTGGCCCCTTTTGGAGGGAGCAAGCTCTTTTTCTGTGCCTGTTGACATTTCAAAAGTTCAGGTAGCTGTGGTTAGCTGAACAGTCTTATATTTTATCTACTATAACCATATGCAGCTACTCTGTGATCTGTCTTCCTTACTTTTGCTTTTTCTATGAGTTTTCCTGTAGGGTAAAGAATGTATGGATTTATACACTGTATAAACCTCTTATTGAGCTATCACATTAAGCTGGTAAATTGCTCACTCAGTGCATGGCTACTGCCCCTCAGGACAGAAATGAGGAGCTTCCCTCCCATCACCTTATGTTCTCCTGACACTTGTGTTATTTTGGATTAAGTTGTTTTCTCTGTATTACTGTACAAATATCTTTAATGGCATTTCATTATACATACAATGTTCTGAGCTTCATAAAATGAGGCTTTTACTTGCTTGAGCTTTCAATCTCTACTTGCAGGCACTTGGCAAGTCCTAATCACTTCTTTTTGAATGGCTGTTAAAATTCAGTCATTCTGTGAGACAAAGCAGTACTTCCCTTTTGAAATTATGCTGTTTAACTTAGCAGAACTGGAACAAAACTGGATGCCCAATCAATGCAACACAGTAAGGATCAAGGCTGTGGTTTGAATATATGATCTTTTGCTAGCTGTGACCTTTAAAGCCAAAATTATTCTACTAAGCTGCTCCTCCACAGGCAGAAGTGAGGATCAGAACACTGGTGTTGCCTTGCTGCTGCCTTCTGGATTGCCTTCAGTGGCCAAACAGGTTTAAAATTATACTGCAGTAGTGCAGGACAGGGATGATAGATCACATTGGAGATGCCTACATTTGAACTACCTGCACTGATGTCTAGAACTGATGCAACTGCTATACGTATTGGATGAGAG